>NW_022987973.1:1012697-1212697 GCF_902827165.1 Trematomus bernacchii
AGCATTGGATCTTTGATGACACGCTCCAATGACCACGGCCATTAAACAGCTACACATACAGCGTATACTGAAGAACTTCATCTCAGAAGTACTCTGAGGTCCAGAAGCAGCACCACTTTATCTCTTCTTAATTAGAAATTGTGGCCAAAACACAGTTAAGTTAATGAGATTAACCCTTTATTAAGGCACAGTTTTGATTTAGTTGGCATTTCCTCCCTTTTTAATCAGCCGGTGATTTCATTAGTTTATCTAATTTGGAGGTATGGTCAGCTGCCTCCACACACATTGCTATTTATTGAGTCTGAACTTTAAAAAGTATGTGACCTTTTCTGTCAGTGGTCAACGAATGATGCCTATGATTAATAAGTGTCAACATGTAAAACTACAGAGTATCAGTTTGAGTGTTTAGTGAAAATATGAATGGGTGAGAGTTCTGCTACAGCCGTACTCTAACAGTCTCATTCTCCTTTTTTAGTTTCTGTTTTTATCTTCTGTTCTGTCTTCCCCCTTCCTCTCTTAGTAGCTCTCCCTCTCTCTCACACATTCAGAGATTCACACAGCGATGCTAAAATTAGCAGCATCCAATTCTGCACCAGCTCTGGCAGCGAAGGCCTCCGAGCAGGAAGCAGAGGATGCATCAAAGACTTCATTAAGTAATGCACATTGCACACACGTGTGCACGCAACTCACACACACATACAAACTCCTCTTTCATTCTCATTCATTCTTGAATACTCGCACGCCTGCACGCACAAACGGAGAAACACAGACCAACCGAGCAGGACGTTCTGTCCCGCCTCCTTCAGGGTGTCTCTGTCAGCCGCTTAACCCGTTATGTGTGCCTTGTTATGTAAGCAGGTCACTCCGAGTTACTTCCATTTGTCTGAGCAGCAACCTGGACTGTCTCTGTACTTCTCCTACCACATCATTATTCCCTTTAACTTTGTATAAGTATACCATACATGCACACACAAAGGAATATGTACATTCACACTACAAAAGATGCAAAAGTGAGCTTGCACACACGTCCATCTGTGCACATTTCTGCAGTTTCATTTACTTTTCATCTCAACACACACACACACACACACACACACACACACACACACACACACACACACACACACACACGCACACACAACCAGGAGAACTCAGCAATCAATTGTTGGTGTTCCACCAAACAATTTCAAGCTGTTAATGTGCAGCCCAATGATTTCTTTTGTGACTGATCTTTGTAAAAGGCAGTGAGTTATAAGAGTGATTAAATCCTTTGTGGTGACTCATTTTCTTTTAACCAATTAAGTTCTTTTCCCGAACCACTAATCTTTATTTCTAGAGCTCTCACACACACATGAGCCGGATACATGTGACCGGGCCAATATAAGGAACATTTACCATTCCATTAAAACCCATTGAGTCTTCATTTGCGTAACGTTTTCTTACACTGCTCGTTTTAGTCATCGTGTCAATGTTATCAACTCCTGATGGAGAATTCATTAGCTGCACTATTATCTGTGAAAAGAGACCGTTGCCTCCCAGTGCAGCAGCTTGGATCAATGTGAACGTTTGTGAGGCCTAAAGTGATTTATAGTAAAAGAAACATTCACTGTATGTACTATACAATTCAATACAAATTCCCTTTTATACTATGGTGAATTATCATAAGGAGGCAAACATTTTAGTAGGAGATGTATCCATAAAGTGCATATTTTAACAATAATAGATATTTTGACTTAAAACAAGTGACTTTTTCATCCTCTTTACTGATATGTAGCTCCACTGGTTATACAGCAGCGATTTATGAGGCCCTCTGTAAAGTTTAGAGGACAGGAGGTGAGATATTAATGTCAATGTATCACATATCCAAGCATTTTAAAGGTTTAGATCATCAATATATGCTGTAACAAAAACTATAGACACATACTGTGTGTGAAGGGTGAGTAATATACCTCCACAGTATCTGCAAATAGAAGTGGGCTATGCAAGATGCTAGTGGCACCATCAGTTTTATGTGGTTTCACAATCTCTACAGTAAAACACATTATGTGGTTTATTGTGTGCATGTTTGCTTCACACTGTTATGCAGTTATGAGCTCTCATACTGTCCTTCATTTAATTAGCCTGTCTCCAGCACACCAAACCAAACTTTGACAGGCAGTGGGACCAACAGGAAATGAGCAATAAGTCATATAAAATGCTCCTTTGAGGAAAATGACAGTCATGTCCTCCTCCTGGCACGTGTCGCTGTGGGCGGGCAGCGATGAACTGACAGGACGAGGCAAGAGGAGACCAAGCAATGGAGGAGCGTTCGCACTCAAGGAGAGAGAAATAGGGTATATGTGACTGAGTGCATCCATGATTCTTGTCTCCTTTTGTTACACGGACACCTTCAGGCAACACACACACACACACACACACACACACACACACACACACACACACACACACACACACACACACACACACACACACACACACACACACACACACAACACACACACACACACACACACACACACACACACACACACACACACACACACACACACACACACACACACACACACACACACACACACACAGCAGTCAGTAACACCTGAGGTGGTCACATGCCAGCCGTCAGCATGGCTCTGTGTGCCAGTAGTGTCTCTTTATTGATCCACTTAACTGCTTATTAACCCTTGTAAAAACGACAAGAGGAGAGATCTAAATAGTTATGGCACTATCATGAAACAGCAGAAGCCTTGTAATCATTTTCAATTAATCAAGCCTCAGTGACGCTTATACAAATAATAAGTGTCTATGGGTTTCCTCTATGGCACATGTTGTGGATTATCTAAAAAAATGAAACATATTCATTTAGTGAATACAATCAGATTTTAAAATATGCACTGTTTCTCCTCTTCTTATAAACCTTTTATATATACAATAAAAAAAGGGTTAGGGTATTGGATGGTAAGACTCAAAACACGCTAATCCTCAGTGAAAGAGCGCCATTTTAACTTCCATGTATTCTCTTTAACATGCAGTAAAAACAATATACATGTTGGGTCACATTGTGTCTAAAAATGTTGCAGCTGAAGCTCAACTTTCAGTATAGAACAAACATATTTTATTTCTGGCTGTTTGTTTGCGTCAATATATAATGAACAAACTATTTGTATCTAAAACTTTGGAATATTATAATTTCCCAAGCTACATTGCTGGATTACTAATTAATGAGAACCCTTCATTTCTCTAAGTATGTCAGTGGGTTGAAGTGTATAGAAAGATCTGCTGGTTTGTGTTGCAACACATAACATACAGAGGTCGTTATCCTCGCAGTGAAAACAGTGACACAGTTTCAGACAGTATTGCATTGCTAGATGATGAAACAAAAGACCTTTTTTTTCTAAATACTTTTTCTCTTTAGGGCAAAAGAAGGACATAAGTAGCAACATCTTATTCATAATATAATTCTGAGAACCTGAAACATCACCACCGAAGTGAGAAAGAGGCTACTGGAAGTCGTTATTGCTTTTCTCAGTCAATCTGTGCCATGCTACCAGAGTTATTTTAAAAAGGCTATCGGGAATGTTAAAATGATACATGTGGAATGGTGAAAAAGGTTACGATTAGTTGATATAATGTACAGTCAATCTCAGTTCCCATAATCCAGACATCTTTTTGCGGCTTTATAGCTGCTCATTAAGTCCCTACAGAAATACAAATCCATCTGTGCACACACTTCTATCAAGCTGCAGGTTCTATTAAAATCTGATTCATGGCCACATTCATATGCATACAGTCCCTGCACATATCCAAAAGGCAGATCACATTTCAAACCACCTCACATATATGAGACCATATTCTATATCTGCTCCATATGCATTTGTGGGTATATCAAGGCACCGCAGTTTGCATTAGCACATGGTTACCATAGTAACCTAAAATGGCTTAGCAGAGAGAGCGGTAGGTATTTGCTGTGTAGATGAGGATTAATCACCAATAAGCTCTTTTGGTGCTCCTCTGCCTTTTCTCTTACACACTCTAAAGAGCATTCCCAATCCTTGACCTCAATCGCCTCCCTGCTTTTCTCACCGCTTCCTCTTCTGTCATCATTAAAGCGGCAGATATCATGCCCTCAATCATGCTTAGTTTAACATCCAGATGGTTCACAGGTTTAGCTTGCAACAGGCAACAAATGTGTGAAAAGCCCCGGCATCAACCTAAATATTCCGCCGGGGGCGGCAGATAAGAGGAATGGAGAAAGTCTGACTTCAAATTGATCACCGCAGTGAGAATAATTCGGTAAACATGAGCATAGTGTGTGCTGCATACTAGTGTCATTCTGCATGATTTCTGGGTAATACAGCTTGAGATGATGAGCAGGAGTCAGAGGAGATGGAGTTTGAAATCAAAACTCAACTTTGTTCACATCTGTCTCCTTGTCAGCCGAGGCAGATCTGAGATGTATTGCTTGATCACTGTGAATCTCTGCTGTCTTTGGAAACAAGACGTATCGTGTTGACAAAATGTATTATACACTATTGAAGACTACAAGAATCCTAAATGTGAAAAATAAAACATTTTGCAGCACATTTACTGTTCAAACTGTGCCCCATATGGCTGCTATGAGATGACGGATTTACACACTTGAGTAATTAGTGATAGTGGAGGAAGTTGATTGATTATTTGGCTGGTGCTAGATTACAGACTGTAAATCACTCCTTTCATATGGTGAAAAATGCATTTGTTATGCCTTTATCCTGAACACTAAGGGCAATGCTTCTTATTTACTAACTGCATTATGTAACAATGTTATATAATAAGTTGAGTACTTACGTTTGAAATGGCTGCGATGTTTATGCTGAGGAAACAGTTTTGCACTGTTTGACTTAACCTGTTTACCTACTTAGCTGCCCAATAGAGCGTATAATGGGTATAGGTCCCATACATTAATACATAATGCTGAGACCCTGTAATTGCAAACTGTGTAAATTGTAAATGTCCCTTGAATAATTTAAAGGTTGACTCTGATCAGTTACAACACACTGAATATTCGGTTTCATTTAATTAAACAATACTAATTAGAAAGGCAAGTGAGACTGTAGAGCTGGATTTAGTGAACACAACTAAAGAAATTAGGAGAGGACATTAGGAGAGGAAGCAATCTGTAAAACTACGAAGAGTAAAAACAGAGATATGGATTAGAACACTTACATTTTTTTTTTTTTTTTTTACTACACTTGTGGAATTACTTTGTAAAGAAAATACACACCTAAAAAACCTTAAAATGATTTATTGATGTGCTGATGCAAGTTTCAAAACAATCTCAGTCAGTGCTATACCAAACTCTAAGAAACTGTACATCCTTCTCTACTATGAACATTAAGGCTGAATGGGGAGTGAACTCAACATGGAAATTAAAACAGACACATTGATCAATGCAAAGCAACACAACTCCACACATGTAAGAAGTTGGAGGGAGTTTGGATGGACACACATAAGCTCCTACTTCATTTCAAACTGTTTCACAACGATCATCAGGAGAAAATATAGATACACATTTTGTGTTTTGTGATACTGAATCATTTCTGACAAACAGAGTTTTCAAAAGATGTGATGTGAAAATATCGCAACATATTGCCCTGCTTACAGCTTCTTGCCCTAGCAATCATAGTGCCTGATATGTGGGAATGCAGAAGTGCACCACACACATTGATCACACGCAAGAAGGAAATAACAAGGAATTGGTGTAATGACCCTTCAGGTTGGAGTGAGAGAAAATGTATTTGTGAGGAAATGGAAGAAATGGTTGATTTATGACACAGTGGGAATTGCAAATGCACTATCTGATATACCACCATGGCGGTTTGGATTCTATTGACTTTGTTTATTTGTGTTTTCCTTTTCTTTATGACCACACGCAGACGCACACCTTTACACAAGACTAGGCAACTTGTTTCGATTAAACCATGAATCAATTGTTTATCTTGATTTAAAAAAGACACAGTTTCTCTATAATGATCAATAAAGTGAAATCCGCGCTGTGTAATGCAGATACTCATTAGAGCTGACCAGAGGCAGCTGATAAACAACAGCACTCGGATAAACAGACGTGCGGCACAGTAAAAGCTATTCCTTAGTGGGAATACATTGGAATGAACTGCTAATGAGAGAACACCTAACACGCAGCTCCACATTCACTAGGATGCAAAGTGAGACCTATCATTCTTCAGCAACACTTTTATCCTCAGCTCTCATTTACTCTCTTACACACACACACACACACACACATTCCCTCGAGCAAGAGATAATTGTGTGATCTGCAGCATTACTTACCTTCCATTGCATACTTCATATCCAGGGCGAAGAGGCTCCACATGATCTCGGCGCTGGTCTTGCCGGCGTTCAGCTCCTGCGGAAACCTGGTGGAATAGAAGCGGATTCCAATCAGACTCATTTCCCTATAATGACACGCTCCGCTGGGCGGCCTGATGGCTCGGCCCAGCCTGAATCTCTAACAAACCACTATACCAGATGTGCTTCGAGACATGGTTGGGGAATCTCATAATCTAATAATCCCCCATTATTTGAAAACCTGGTTGAATTTGGGAGAGATCGAGATGCATGCGCGGGCTTTAAGATTGGAAAGAGTGTAGGAGGAAGTGACAAAGCATAAGATAAGGGACAGTGAGGGAAAGGGCGGCAACCTATCTGCAAAGTAATCTGCTATTTTGAATGCATATGGATTTTTCAGTCAAAGTTGGAATGTGAGGTGTCAATGGTTTAATTATCCGTATCCTCCGACAGTGATGGGAGGACATTTAAAGATGACAGGGCACGGCCTGAGAGAGGTGATTATCAGGAAGTGTTTTACTTTTGCCAGAGACCATTCTGTGTACAACAAGAAATCATATTTAACCGACAATCTTTGAAATGAAACAGTGATCATCCGCTCAGACTGGACAACAAGTATAATGCCGAAGCATGAATGCAAACACACACACACACACACACACACACACACACACACACACACACACACACACACACACACACACACACACACACACACACACACACACACACACACTCACACACTCACACACACACACACACACACACACACACACACACACACACACACACACACACACACACACACACACTCACACACTCACACACACACACACACACACATCCATTTATGGAGGGAAGGAAGATGTAAGCTCCCATTGGCAATTGGACAGAAAAAAAAGACTCTCCAGAAACAATTGCTCCCCTTTTCATCTCTATCACTCTCAAAATATTTTTCTCAACTCCTGTGATTTCCGTTGTTATCTTCCACACACACATAGTGCGCTGTGGGTGGGGGAGACACACATCATAATAGCAGAAATGTAACATCTGCAGCTCTTGTTTACATCCGCCTGATGAGTATTCATGAGAGTAATCTCTAAAGCTTCTTATCCTTTACATTTCAAAGAACAACTGCAGCATCTAATTGTATATTCCTAATCAGAAAACAAATTCTGTAGATCAGTCTATTGTCTAAAAGATATCTAGGCTACAGTCCCAAGTAAACATCCTCATGGTCACAAACAGAGTCACATATGAACAGTTTTCCCTCGGGCAGCAGCTCCCATTATTTAAAGGCAGCAAGTCCACTCCTGGGTTTATTGGGAAAAGGCAAAGGGAATGCTGTCACTCTGTAACTTGACCAGGGGAATGTGGAGGAAATGGGCATGAATATTGCAAATCTATCATTAGACAGTGTAGGAGAGAAGGCTCAGGGCATACACAGAGTGTTAATAAGCATCGTAAATCGAGAGGAAGGAGAACAAGAAGAAGGGAAGGCGAGAATGAGGGGATGTATGTGTGAGCGAGACGAAGAGAGAATAATATGTTTCATCTTATTTCTTCTAATGTGAGCTCCGCCAGGAAGGAAGCAAACACAAACACCCCCTCAACACCAACACCGCAACCAGACCTCTATCCCCCTTTTCTAAAAAACAAATCCTTCATCTCTTATATAACTCCGCAACACAGCAATCCCATTTTATCCATCCATATTATGGCTCACCATAAAACAAAGCATTCCTTACGGTTGGCTTCTCTGGCTGCCTCACAGCCTTATTGCGCAACACTGCGCTCATTCATGTCTCCACAAGCAGTAAATACATTTTTTTTTAAATCTACAGGGATGGTTTTTCTTTGTTTTCCTTCAAGCCCGATTTGCCTCTAACTCAACCAAATAAATACAGTAAGGAATTATATAAATATTGAACAAATCAGTGCATATTTAATCAATTGAGCCTTATTAAAGGCACACACATTTTGTATTTATTCATCTTAGAGTATTTCCACATCAAACACTTTTACACTGATACTTCCTTTCAAACCTCCTTTCAAGCCAAACAAATCATCGACCATTTTGTCACGAATGGTTGAGATTAAACCCTATGAAATGAAGCTTAAGAGAGAGCAGTGAAAACTCCGCCTGCATTTTAGGAGAGTTTTCAGTAAGGTCATTTATACCTCTGAATTTAAATAGAGGATAAATGGTAATATGTAAATAGTTAACACGATGATCAGCAATGCATGAGTAATGAGAAAAACCAAACAGCTAACGACCATAACCTGGCATAGTAACGAATGAAGTGCTCATTGCTTGATAAGAAGCATAATAAAGGAGTACATACTGGTTAATGACTGGGGTGTAAGCTGTCCGGTCCTCATCGATCACAGACACCATGAGAGTGATGAGTTTTGGCCAGAAGTCCAGGTTCTTTATAGACGGACCCTGCTCCTCTCGGGGGATGTCCTGCTTCCGGCTCTGCAGAGGAGAAAAGAAAGATGGTGGGAGACTGAAAACTGTTTTGAAATATTGTCTTCAGTGTTATGGTAAATGTCTGTTTCCTGGTTTCTTTCTGGCATTGCCAATGGAGTTGCTGTAATGCTAAATACATGTCACACTTGATCTGACAATAGAGCAACATCATATCATAATGTGTTGCAGATATGAGACCATTAACATTTTTGGATTCAGCAGAAATAGACAGGGATCAAAAAGAGGAAGCCAGACAAATATGAAAGTAGTAACATACTTTTTAACACTTGAATATATATTGCATATCATTATATTATCTCTGTATGACATCTTTATGAAAGTGATAATGTACTTGCAGTTCATTTAAACTGAACTAAATAAGTTAGTATTATGTTAGATGTTGACAGTGTAAGGACAATACAAACTATACAAATAAGCCTTAATCATAACACCAGATTACAAATGTTATTTCATGAAATCAAAGCAGTTTTTTTAATCCTTATGTTAATTGGTCATATATTTTGATTCTGTGATTCATTCATATTAATTTGTTAGTATGCTTCCATTCCCTCATTAGATTAAAATGACTGCCACACTTATAAGTGATACACAGAAAATACAAAGTGCATGTAATCGAGCATTACCATTTAGAGTTTTATTTTATTTTATTTTTATAGAGTAACAGAAAAAGAAACAGCGGACACAGGAAGCCATCTGAAAAGCTTTGTTTGTTTAACTGTACCGGAACAGATACACCCAAAACAACAGGATTTACCAGGACTGGAATGTTGAGCATTTCAGTTTGAAAAGTGTAATCATCCATCAGTAGTGTGTTTGTGTGGGTGTGCGTCAAAGTGTGTGGCAGAAATCTCCGTGGCTGTCCTGGGGTGATGGGTGTTAAATATGAAATCTTTCCCTGACCCTGCCATCTGCTCACCCCACACTGAGTGTAACCATACTGATCTGCAGTCAGCAAGTTACTGTCAGTCTCTCGCTCTGACACTAACAGGTTCTGCAGAATACAGGCTAGGTCGTGCACACACAAAACACAGAGCTTACTGGCAGCTCTGTTTCATACACACACACACATAAAAACATGCACTTATGCACACTGACAATTACATAAAAATGAGAAAATGTGTATTGCATTCTCTTGGGAGGCTGTGTACCCACAGTCCACAGTCATAGGTTATAATGTGATCTACATACCCTCTTTGACAAACCCTCCCAAGAGGATGCAATACACATTTTCTCATTTGTGTATGTAACTCTAAAGCAAAATGTTTACTTGATGAATGCTGGTAAAAGGAAATTGTGTTAAAAATGAAACATGTTCCAATCAGTTATTGAATAATTTAGGTTGAATTATTTACCAACCTTAGGCCTATTGACTTTGTTGCAGCACTGAGAGCAGACGCTGTAGCGAGAGCTTGAGATATTGAAATGCAACATGAGTCAATTTACCATTGATTCAATCCTTAAAACCTAGTCAGTTCCTACCATGATCAACTTGTATCAGATGACGTTGATTGTAGTCTTAAATATCCTATGATGCAAGGCACACATTGCAGCTGGAAGTACGACACAATTTAATCTCACTGCAACAAGAAAGACAAATACGGCTTACAGCTGATTCTGCGACAGTAGATTGTGTGAGCCCAGGGTTCACTGCTTTAATCATTTGTGTTTGGGTTTGCAAAAGTAAAATCCATCCTCGTGTGTGCCATCGTCAGGAAAACAGATGAATAACATGACTGGATCCATCATATTGATCAAAGCTCATGAATTTGTCATTTGCATTGCATTCCCATGCTTGCTATGTATCAACACATGAAACATGAACCAGTTTCCAAAGTGGAGGCAAAAGGGAGCTCCATATGTAACGTAATCAAAGGCTGTGTTGGGAATTTAAGCTAAACGCATGTTAACCTTGATTGAGTAAACATCTATGCATTAGTAAAACTGGTGGAAACATCAGTTAGTGTGATCATAAATTAAGGCAAGCATCACTCGAGATAGATCTGCTTGTTCCATCAATCACACAATTCAAAACATTGAGAGGTTAACAAGTGTCTTGTTGCGAATGAGCGATTTATGAGTTAAGATCAATTAAACAATCAATTTCGGCGCTGAACTCATCGTTAATGAAATGACGATGCGATGCTTACTTGGAAGAGGTAACACTTCTTATAAAGGACTGCTACATTAAGGGGAGATATGCTAATAAATGCAACAAGGTACATTTCTGGTTAATTGGAGCCATGTGATAATAAAACAAATATCCCTGCAGGAGGTCACTTGACTATGCAAAAATCTGTCGATGGGTGTATCCTTGTGCGTGTGCGCGTGCATGGCTGTATGCATATGAAGGACATTGAAGGTTGTGTCATCCCTACTAAATTGAAAGCGATATGCAGCGAGCGAAAATGTAGTGTAGACTCCCATAGCTCATCTGTATTCACCTCAAGTAGGTACACACACATTGTTAAAGGTGATTAAGTGTCTTGCTGTCTTTTTACAGCCCACAACATACCCATGGGCTTCACTCTCAGTTGTACTAGGAGGTGAATACTGTCCTGAACTCACTAATCCCAGTGAATGGTGCATGTGGAGGGGGCACTAGCAGAAATATTCATAGAAATGCATCACTCCTCTAGAGGGTAGCTAGTGCTTTATGGTTATTGTTTAGCACTTTCAGTCCCTGTGTGGGAGAAATCAGCATTACCATACAACTGGCTCATCAATTCTCACAATGTGACACAAATCTCTGATTGAAGGATGTTCTTGGAGAATGGAAAAATCCCAAGAGAAAGAGCTGTGCGGCGAACTGAAGCTGTATTTAAAGGCCCAGAGATAAAAAGGTTGTTTGCTCAAGAATTGTATGAAAGGATTTACTCAAAGGCACATATTCTGAAGACAAACAGCATGCTCTTCAAACGCAGTCATCAACCAGATGGGTATTGTGCGCAAATATGTGATCATGGCGATAAGAGGGAGACTTATCAAATCAATTTGAATTGCCTGCTCAGTAACAAGTGGAGGAGTAGCTCCTCTCACAAAGTAGATCCCTTTCTTTTGCATACCTGTCAACAAACAGCAGCCCCCCTCTTCATAAACAGATTGCTTCTATTCATCTGCCTACTTAAGCATGGACATTTGCATAATGCATTCATGTGTGCATATACATGAGCATTTTTCATAGACGCAAGTGCAAGCTACTTAGCATTTCTGGTCTGTGAACTATCCTTGCAAATCCACATTCATTCACAGGGTATTTCCCCGTAGTCTTGCTCTTTTTCTGCCAACATTTAGGAAACTGTTAAGCTACATTCCCCTCACCCCTCCGTCCCTCATCCACTTTACGAACAGACCGAAGCAGAGAGCTGTGTTATGTCACGCAATATGCCTCATAGTGGCTGGGATATTTCCCTGCCTGCCTGACCATCGTGTCATGGATTGTGTCGCCACACTCAGTCATTGTTAGCGACCGGAGAATTGGGGTGTGAATTGTTTTCTAACCGCTGAGTCAAAGGCTACCTAGTGTATGTGAACATAATCATTTGAATTCACAGTGAGATATGCTTTAGGGGGAAGCTGATGTCTTTTTCTTCTGCCGTGTACGAAACATTGATGGAGAGGCTGCCAGTTGTGGAACTGTGGTGGACGACGATGTAATTAGTGAAACGGTCTATCTCTCCTGGTTTGGTAATTGCTTACAAAGCTTCAGGCTGTTTGAACAAAGGAAGCTTATTATTCAACTTTTGAGCGGGCTGCACCCATTATCTTAAATACATTATATTCTGAGGTGGGGACCATTCTCCTTGGGAAGTAAACCGTGAAATAAAAAGGTGGGACCGCCTGTTGCCTGATTATTTAACCCGGAAAGGCCAAAGCATGTAAACTCAATCCCATAGCAATGTCAATGTGTTCAGAGAAGCATGCCCTTACTTAAGAATGGGTGATGCCATGTTTCATGAAAATGTAATTAAGTGAGTTCTTTATCTGGAAACATGCCTGAAGCTGCTCGTGGTACGCAAGTGATACATTATTACACGAGGACGCAGTATGGCAGCATACTCTCATGCTAGTTTATTTATATCGTCCATGTTCCAACTTATATTTTTGCTCATGTATTATCCATCTGGAGCCAAAATAGATGTAAAAAGCCTGATGCTGTTATATGTCTCTTCATGGCAAGCTCTCTCTTTCTTAGATGGTTGAAACTTTAAGTTAACAATAAACACTTTTAATGTTCTGCTTTTACAGCAATACATAGAGTCTAATTGATGCCAGTCATGCTGGAATATCAAGATGTTCTGTCAGCACAAAATGTAACAAATGGTTGTTTACCTGGATTTTCAGGAGAGGCCCTGAAGTAATAACTATATTCAATATGAATGACTTTTAAAGGTCTGCCGGTAATTAAAGGCAGCCTTTGGGTGTTTTAGGTATTCTGCTACTTTATTAGCCTACATCACCAAGCTTAAACATTTCTTTGTTTGCATTGGTGCAGGTAGGTTTTTCATTAAGACCCATTAGGAGTCAGTTATCTAGTTAGCGTTGCCCATCAGCTTGGCTAATTACCAGATGCTGAGATGCTAGTTTGTAGATTAAATGTGATTACATAAGTCAGCAGAGCAGGTATGCTGTCAGCTGCCTTCATTAAAGTTAGCTTGATTAAACTCTATTTTTACACTGCTATTTGCATTTTCTGTAAGTGCTAGATGTATGCTTCTGTTGTTTAATGTTTAACGGCACACTGGATAGCCAATGTCTTATTTTCACTTTCCATCGTAATTCTCTTGTTACATTGTAAGACATTCAGAAAATAAAACCAAACAAACTTACAATAACAATAAACAGAAAGGCCTATATCTTATTATTCTGAACCATCCATAAAATAAAAAATCCTCTTGTTAGAAATAACATTGTTTTAGTAACAGCTTGTAGATTGTTTTTGCTTTGGATGGGGCAGTAGTGGGTTGGGTTATGGCTTTCAAGCCCAGGGAAGCAACAAAAACATCAACCATAACAACAATAAACAAAAGAACACTAAAGCTGAACAGCCGAAACACAAATCCCATACTAAAAAACGACTTTTACATAACAGTCAGCACTGATTAACTCAAAAGAGCTGAAAGAAGTGACACACATACTATTACAAAATGGCGGTTATAAATAATTCAATATTATTTGCTAAACTGCCAAAGGCATGCTGGGGCAGCTCTTTCTCTGCTTGTGTTAGCCTTTGCACCCAAATGTTTACTTCGCTAGTGCGGGCATGGCTGGTGTATTACACATCTCAATACTGGAGACCGAGCCATCGAACCATTCACAACAGGCCATGGCCACAGCACAAGCGGCAACTAAGTCCAAGAGAATACTCATTGAGTATTGAGGTCAAATGTTTTTTTAATTTGTGCATCATTACATCTGCAAGATTGAATGTAAGGAAAACAGAGCTCTAAATTAGCACAATAACTATCTATTGTTGGACAATTGATTTTCCCAGAAATAGTTTTGATAAAATATATTATAGTCATTTTGAGTCCATGCGATACCACTTATATAATAAGTATATCATTACATACAAATTCAAGTACATTATTTTAAAGAGCAATATACTTAAACTTCTTAGAAACATTTAGATATTGGAATTTGGAATTGGTAAAAGACCGCACAATCAAAACAATAACTAAAATGGACTCAACCAAAATATGCAATGCCTAAGCTATATCATGCTAAGGAAATCCCTGCTGTCACTCTGGCATGATGCTGGCAAAATGTTGTTGACATTCGTATGTCAACAAGCAATCACGTAAACACCACGGGCAATATCGAAGTCAGCAACAATTATGAAAAGGCATATCCATATGTTGTTGTCGTTAATGTCATCATTTTTGACAGGTCTTTGGCAGTGAATCACCAAGCACAACTAAATATGTGGATGAGCCTGAATTAATTGATAAGCAGTGGAAGTGAAAATGATCTGAAAGCTGTTTACCTGGTCAAGGAGTTGGTTGTAGAGTTCATGACAGTTATCAAAAATGTATTTGTATGTAGAGTCCAGACACGCCTTCACGCAGTCCTTCACCACCATGCTGGCTCTGGGCGGACTCTGGAGCTCTTGAACCTGCACACACACAAACACACGAGCAAATACACACACATGATTTCAATGTTTTTCAGTATCAAAGCAGATGATATTAAAATTACCCAGTAACTATAGATGATGACATTTACTGTCTTGAATGAATTTTTATGTTGTTCCATCAGTGAAGTGATAAAGTAATTATATCAGATTACACGTACGTGAAACATTATCGCTTCCTTGTGGAAAAAGGGCAACCTTCTTACATCCATTATGTATATCATAATTGACATGTGGCCAGACATTTAGGTGTGTGTGAAGTATAGTCACACTGTAGCTCCGATGTGTGAGCAGCTGTGCGTATACAATGGCAGAGTGAAAGCATTGGTAACCTAAAGTGACAGATTTCATTCCTTTGCTCATAGCTGCCATCTTAGCTATGCCTCGGTGAACTAGCACTACCCCCCCATTCCAGGCAAAAGAGAGCTGAATAGAGCCAAGCTCTTCCTATAGATAGCAGTCAAGACGTAGTGTTGGTGGAGAGGGAGAGGGAGAGGGGGAGGAAACAGGAAGCGTTATAAACACAGAGGCTTCCAGCAGTATGCAGGTCAACACACGTTACACAAACATGACCCCACCAGCCTGAAGTCAAGAAATTGTGCAGCAATAAATCATTTGGGTTTGAATGGTCACTGGTGTTAGGAGGGACAGGTTTCCAGGAATTATGATTTGGAATCGATTTGGCCTAAATGAAAGGTGCCTAAAATCAATCAGATGTTTATGTTTATGACTTCATTCTGTCAGATTTCACAGCCATGACGAGGGCTGAAAGTGCCGTTTTCGCTTATTCAGGGGGCGAGGCATTTCTGTGATAAAACATTACATCTTCAAAGATTATATTTTTTTAGTGGTGTGCTCCATCATTATTTATGATATTGTTTATGTTTCTTTCCATTTCTCTCTGCCTACACACAGCTACCTTCATCCTGAAGAAGGTGATGCTGGTCAGCAGATCAACAGTGGACTTCAGATCTTGGAGACGCTCTGGGTTTCCTGCAGGGAAATTATCCTGTAGTGAGAAAACATAAAAATGAAATTAACACGAGGAGACATCTCGTTGAAAGCAGCATTTTAACGTCACAAACCCCTTCACCCAACACATCACAGCGCTTAGCCCAAAACATTGAAATTGATTAGAGTGCAACGCCCAGTAATCATACCGAAATGACTGTCGGTCTAATCGTTTAGTGGACAAGGGAGGTCTCTGCTGATGAAATCCTCTATTTCGGGGCCATGAAGTCATCAGGCAGTGCAGAGCAGCGTGACGGGAGCGCATAAAGCTCTGACGTCCTGGATGGCCTCGCTGCCACATGCATTATCCTACTTCTCCTTCTTTCTCGTTGCTCAAATACATTTTGTACTCGTTGTCTACTACTCCTTTACCTTGTCAATAAATGCACAAAAGAGATTTAGGAAATAGAGCCGGGTTCAGCAGTCTCAAGGCTCGACGGCACAGAAAAAAGGTCTGTCCGACATCATGGCTGATCAGCAGAAACAAAACTCGCCTGACATCTTTTGCACGTGAGCAGCATCTTACTGAGTTGATAAATGATTCAAGCTGACCACTTTACAAAGAAGCGGAGTTTTGAAGAATAATTGCTCAACACAACTTGGACAGTGGCCTTAAAAAGAGCCAATGGAGGGGAAAACATGTGGATGGGCTGTTAATGGACATGGAAGAGAGCTGGATACAGCACGGAGGCAGGACCACGTTTATTGCTATGAAAGTGTTCAGTGGCGCATGAAGCCAAAATGGACAGACTATGGAGAATATATTTAATCGGATCTTCCGGTTATCTTCTGCATCTATGGACCCAGAGAGCAACATCACTAGCATTTCCTTTATTTATTGCATGTCTAAAAACATATATATATATATGTGCGCTCCATGGCATCACGCAATGGGCCTGGAAGTTGAAATTCTACGTTTGGTCACTACATAAAGTGTCTAGTGCTTCTACAAAGGGATTTTTTTTTAATGGACTGTCAGCTATCTACTTACAGTATATCTCTCTGAAGCCATGACTAATGGGAACAGTCTAGTTTAGAGGTGAACGAGTAGAGTAGTTCCCAAAGATGAACAGCCTCCAGGAAAACAAGATTGACACACATTCTGCACAGGCAAAAGTGGAACAGTACTATATTTGGCTGCAGATGAGCAATAAAAGAAGAAAAATAAATCAGCTGGGACTGTTTTTTGTTCCCGTTTAGTTTTCTTGCTTCTCTTTGAAAGCGGTTTGCATCATTGCCTTACATATTAACAATAAAGTTGTTAGGGTATTTCATCATTTGTATCTCGCTGAAAGATTTTCAAATGTCATTTAAGAGTGTCCTTTGTCATACACTCAAACAGCAGACTCCTCTGGGTAAAAGAAATCTTAAATTACAAGCAGAGAGAAAATGATTTTCTTGCAGCTGCGGCACCACCACCAGTCTTATTCACACAATGGGAGTTCCATCACTCACCTCCCTTTCTCTCTTTGCTGACACTGCACTTTCTCTCACAATAACCGCACATACATGCAGCCTTCAGACAAAAGAGAAACCATCAGTCCCTTTGAAACATTGATTTTGTAGTTTCCCCCTGCAACCTTGAATGTTGTCTGAAATCGCTCTGCTGGAACAGCTCCCACAACATGTGTTTAATCTGTAGGGTTTTCACTTTGAAACAAATAAAGGAGGCAATTTGAGTTTTGCTCAAGAGACTACATTCTGACATGTAACCCACTAAGGCTTCTTTTTTGTCCAAGTAATGTCAAACTAATCTTTGCTTCCTGGCTTTTCCAATAGAGGCATTAACACCTTTATCTACAGTAGGGGAGGAAAATCACCCTTGAAAGAGCTGAAATTGCACATAAAACTGTGCAATTGCACTGCTGCTATTCTGCTTTACAGAGATAGTTGAAGACTGGTCCATTAAGTCTACTTTGTCTTTACAGTAAATGAGAGGATTAATTTGAGTCGCACATATAATACAATCTTATTTTAAAGCTGTATATTTAAAAAGGAAAGAAATTATTCAGTGTAGAATTAGAAATCTGTTAATTAGTGCATTTTGACATCAAAAGGTTATGTAGCTGTGTAATTATGATGATTGAAGTGAAGTAAAGTTAAGTGCTCATTGACGCTTACAGTATGTATGCTGCAAAGGAGGTACAGTAGGTGGGTTTTTCACACACCAAACATTACTTCATACATAATGTTATGGTCCCAGCTTTCAATCTAATTTGATATTTGACATCCCATTTTGATTGCAGATGGCAGGGGTAAATACAAATGTATTCATATTTGACTAAATCCGTGTTAAGGGAGGAAGGAAATGTCATCTAAATTATAATCAAAGTTTCAGGGAACCAAGTTCTGGATGTGTAAATAGCTTAAAGACAGCATGTACAGTACTTATTTTGATTCTGGAAAGCATTACTTACTTTGGAGAAAAAACTTAATACAGCTTCACACTGTTCCTGGTATTAAAACAGTGCCTTGCTTTACAATACACAAAACACTTACATCTGCAAACACTGTTTATTAACACAGGGACAGTGGTGTGAATAACGTTGCATTCTTCCAACAGATGAATACAAATACACCAGAAATTAGGAACTTCATCAGCAGAAAAACTAAGAAAAAGCGAAACAGATTTATTGCCAGAGAGCAGTCAAGCATACTGAAAACAAAAGGCATCCATCTCTGAGCTGAAAGTAAAGACAACATCAGCACTGCCTTTAAAAGATGACAGAAAGTCCATTATGAGACGTGAGTAACGCTGATGAGATTTGAGTTCTTTGTCTTTGTTCTCGCTTACTTTGAAGACAATGGTGTTCACTGAGAACCAAACCCAAAAGCAGTGACACTGTACAACTCCATAATTATGTAAGAATATCAATGTTTTTTAAACCTTTTTACAGAGGCAGCATAATGGCTTTATAAAAGGATTTGCTGGTCAAACACCAGGCAACAAGTGGAGCTCGTGCAGGAAATCATGTGGAAGGAGAGATCAAACGCAGTCATGCTCACTGGACCTCCAACTGCCACAGGAACACTGCACTGTCACCCTGCACTCTGCCCATCATGCATCATGGGCTAAGACATATGCTCAATTGTTTGTATTTTGAATCAAAATTCAGGTTATATCAATGAATTAGTAACATTTCATTTAAATAACCCAATATGACAAATGACACATTTATCTCAGGGTGATGTACAATGTGTAAAGCATACATGTCTCCCAGAGAAACAGTTAATGGTGAAAATGTATTTATAATGTAATAAATGTAATACTTATTGGGTATACATTATATATTCTGACATTACGGGGCATATCTTTAAAGGTGGGGTAGGTCATTTTGGAGAAACCAGCTCGAGTGCGCGAGAATTTGAAAATACACAACCGGAAAAAATCTGCCACTTCCTTACAGAGCCCCTTCTCCAACACACACGGACGCGCACATGACCAATGAGGGCACGAGATAAGTTTGTGCACAGATGGAAGGCTGACAGGCAGGTAGGCCATCCAGTTATTTTAGCCGGGCCGGCTAAAATGATTGGTCGTGCTTTTTACAGTATTACGGCTTCCACAAATGACATTTTTTTATGGATTTTTTGTCAAAGCACTTAAGATATTCATTGCTATCGGGATGTTAAGAGCATTCCATGGAATATAACAAAAAGTGTATCTCGAGCCGGTTTCTCAAACTTACCTACCCCACCTTTAAGCTCCATTCAAAGTGGTTCAGGTTGGAATTTATTGAAACATCATATAATGCAGAAAGTAGTAGTTTGAAATGCATGTATTAATATAAAAATCTGCATTGAACAATGAATACCTGATTTTCTTTATTGTAATTGTAGGAGCAGAACTTCACATATGTGTGACTTTTTCTTTCCCTTTCATAATTTGTTTCTTCCTCCATCAGAGCTGGAGGTGTCTTATCGTCTTGCTCTCTGTGAACGGTGATACTAGCTTGTCTCTTACACTTGGCTTTTTACATCGTCTGTCATACATTTCATTTCAAAGGGTAAGCTTTGGAATGATGCAGGTTCTTCTCTGCAGAGAAAAAGAAGATTAGCCAACAACTGTGGAGATGCAGCTTTGTTCTCTTTGAGTATTTTCTCAACAAAAAAAAGGATATGCTTTTCTGGCATTTGAGGATGACAGTCTGGTTGTATGCCTCTATAGCAACCCTTGATATGTATAAGGGAATCTTGCTATAGAGCAACCTAGTTGAGATGATAGAACTATAATGTTGGTTCTTTATCAGCTCCATTAACAGCTCAATGTAACTTGATATGACACGATACTGCCTTGGAGATCTAGAGCTATGGCATGGAACAAATATTTGATTTTTATTGCAGAGGCAGCAGGAACTACTGCACCATATAAAGCAACAAAGCAGGTTTTTGCATTAAGTCACATTTTCTCTAAAGGCACAGCGTAATACTGCACAGAGTTTGATTTCTAAGACAATATAGCACACGTCCTAGGGGTGCTAACTGAACCAACATCACTTTATATCAAACTGTCCAAACTAAGCCAACGGCCCAAATCCCTCGCAGCGTGCTCGGAATACTGAGGGGTTTATGTCCGACCTGGAGAAACGTGCAAATCCCATCTGGGACAGACCGGCTATACAAGGTGTCACTGTGTATCAGCGCTGTTAGAATAAAGTTTAAAGCGAAGAAATGCATATGTGGCAAAATGTAAAGTGGCAGCTGCACCCCGGTTCCATCTCTGCTGATTCAAGGGCCCTGTTTTACAAAAGCAAACTCAATCTCCCTCTGAATGACATTATAGGGAAATCCATACGGTGAGTAGCCATATGTGAAACTTATTACTGTCAGATAGTGGCAGGACGGCTCTGAGGGACGGCTGTAGAAAGTGGGAGAGAGTATGAACTAAGAAAAGGTTATGAAAAAGGAAATGTGTGTGTGTGTGTGTGTGTGTGTGTGTGTGTGTGTGTGTGTGTGTGTGTGTGTGTGTGTGTGTGTGTGTGTGTGTGTGTGTGTGTGTGTGTGTGTGTGTGTGTGTGTGTGTGATAGAAACCACTGGTCTGTGGAAGGCTTGACAAGGCTGAGCAGCAGGGCAGCGGTGCTGGCAGGTGAAGCCAACGTGATTTTCTGTGACTGCTCTCAGTGAACATGTCATCGCCAGACAGCCATGCAATCTGAAAATAAAAGAGGCCATCTCTCCTCACTTAACCCTCTCCCACATTCTCTGTTTCCCACCCACCAGGCCTCCTGTCATCATTAGTGTTTATCCTCTTCTCTCTTTCCAAATAAATCCCTCTCTGCATCCAACTCTCTTCCTATTTGTCCAAATCGCATCTCCTCCAACTCACTGTCTCTGCTGATTTCATCTAACTCTGTTTTGTCCAAATGCATTCCTTCCTCACTATTTGCAACTCCATCTCAGTCTCCCTGAAGTCCTCTTGTTTCTCTTTCATGCATCACATCTTGTTGCTTTTCTCTCATGCTTTCTTTCTTTGTCTTTGTAGACAGACATCAGACTCTGCTGTCATCAGGGTGTGTCTCTGTGATCACATGTGGCTTCACACAGCAAGCCGGGGCAAAGAACAGGGGGACTAAAGCAATCACCCACTCAAGGACATGTTGCCTTTTGTGTCAAATGAAACGGTGTGAGGGTCATATTTCAGTTACACTTCACAATGGTAAGCCACCAGCTGGGGAGAGAGGTGTGTGTGTGTGTGTGTGTGTGTGTGTGTGTGTGTGTGTGTGTGTGTGTGTGTGTGTGTGTGTGTGTGTGTGTGTGTGTGTGTGTGTGTGTGTGTGTGTGTGTGTGTGTTTGCAGGCATGCTTCGGCATTATACTTGTTGTCCAGTCTGAGCGGATGATCACTGTTTCATTTCAAAGATTGTCGGTTAAATATGATTTCTTGGTGTACACAGAATGGTCTCTGGCAAAAGTAAAACACTTCCTGATAATCACCTCTCTCAGGCCGTGCCCTGTCATATTTAAATGTCCTCCCATCACTGTCGGAGGATACGGATAATTAAACCATTGACACCTCACATTCAAACTTTGACTGAAAAATCCATATGCATTCAAAATAGCAGATTACTTTGCAGATAGGTTGCCGCCCTTTCCCTCACTGTCCCTTATCTTATGCTTTGTCACTTCCTCCTACACTTTTTCCAATCTTAAAGCCCCGCGCATGCATCTCGATCTCTCCCAAATTCAACCATGTTTTCAAATAATGGGGGATTATTAGATTATGAGATTCCCCAACCATGTCTCGAAGCACATCTGTTATAGTGGTTTGTTAGAGATTCAGGCTGTGTGTGTGTGTGTGTGTGTGTGTGTGTGTGTGTGTGTGTGTGTGTGTGTGTGTGTGTGTGTGTGTGTGTGTGTGTGTGTGTGTGTGTGTGTGTGTGTGTGTGTGTGTGTGTGTGTGTGTGTGTGTGTGTGTGTGTGTGTGTGTGTGTGTGTGTGTGTGTGTGGCTGCTTCAGGTGAATCTTGGATGTCTGCACATTTGGGAAAACGTCTGTGGCTGGCTGTGTGATGACTAATAGGCTTAGCTCTCCTGGGATTGCTCTGGGAGATTATGTACTGTGTGTCAGGATTTCAATCTGCTTGAGAAGAATACAGAGAACCCTTTATTGGCCTGGGAGATCAATTCCAGTCTCTTCAATGTACCTTTCTTCCAGAGGAGGATATTTGATTCATATGTTTGATTGGCACCTTTTGTCATTTGTTTCAGGTTAGGGAGGGGAACAAAGTGATTTGATTTGACCCTTTTAGCTATTCTTATTGCTTTTAATATTGTATTTATTTCAATTGAAGTGAAAATAGGCACGTTTTTGGCTTTAACTTCTCATTATGAAGTACATCTGGCAGGCACATTGCTTTATAATGATGAAACAGCAGAGATTAGAAGGGGGGACTCACTGTGCATAGCCTAAGAGAGAAAGAGACCCCATGCTGTTCACACAAGGGCTTTTTGCAAGAGTAGTTTGCAATTACTTAAGCAGCATGCATGGGAATTATTTATAATATGATATGTGTTAATGTATTCATTTGTCTTGATCGTCTGAAAATGCACCAAAGTTGTTGCCAAGTAGGATCTGAATGTCTTTGCAACAACTGTGCTAGCAATTATATTACATGGGAAATGTACGTTTGAAGTTGGACAGTTTTCTATTGCCACTTTAATATAGCTTTTTAGGTATATTGTATTTCAGTGAACACATTTTTCACACAAAATAGAATTCTCTTATTTTCATTTGAGTATACTAAAGTCAAGCAGGTACAGTTTGTCTTTCACGGAGCCGACAACAAAAAGTTCGTAGACACAGACACCATGTAGCCTGCTGATGCTTCAAATGGTGACAGTCACCCGTTTACATCAAAGGCGGCTGTACCAGGTCAACCAGAAGATTCTCCATACACAGCAGCGCAGTGGAGCCTGCTGACAGACCTCGCCTGCTGCTCATCATTCAGTGACAATCACCCAACTCAGCAGGGGATAAAACGCCACCACTAACGTTTATATAGAAGAAGTATTTACCCAGCATGGTTGACAAAATGCAAAGACTTAAAACAAATGACTGTACCAAAGATATAACAAACTGTTATATATATGCAAACTGCTTGACAGAGACTTTCACAAATGTTTGATGCAGGGCTATTTTATAGAACTGCATTCACTTGTTTATATAACTTTATTATGCAATTTGCCTTTTTTTATGTGGATAAATGACCCTAATAATTATGTCTAAAAATGATAAACAGCTTCTAGCTATTCTTTGCTTCATTGCAGCAGAAGCTTATAGAGTTTAGCTGTTCCTCCCTCTCTCCACTCCCTCGGTGCACCACCTTGTTTTTGCTGCAGTATGTATGGTCTTGTAGCTAGCAGTTAATGATGGAGCCTATGACTGCAGCATAGCCATCACAATATATAGTATGTCTCTATAAAACAAAGCAGAAGAAAGACACAATAGTCTTATTCATGTAGAACAGGAACAGGATTTCTGTTTTTCATATTGGTTATAGCCAAAAACAAAATCAATTTGTGTAGGTGCTGTTGGCTACAAATAAAATTGTGGAGTACATATCCTAGTTTACAGATGTTTACAAGGTGGCCAATACTCCTAATCCATAAACCAACATAGCATAAATAGTGCTGGACACTAACAATAGGGGCTATTTATTAGACCTTGAGGATCAGCATTTCCTGAGCTGCTGATGGATCCCTTGACACTGTAGGCTGATCATCGATATTTATGTGCCTTGCAAAATCACTTTATAGTCATAGATCATTCCATTAATTCAAAACTATAATCAATGGTTTCAGTAATTTGTTGGTTATTCTTGAATAAGAAGGTGTAACACGAGGTATGTCTGGGTATTTTTCTGTAATTACTGTTTTTTCAAATCACCCAATTCGCTAATCTTCCTTCATCATCGCAGCTTAAAACCACAAAGTATTCCAAGCCATTTACTAAGCCTATGGTGATAATATTATGAACCCATATGTGAGTCATGTGACATTATCAAATGTCATTCTTGGTATAAGACCATCACATCTCTTATGACATTTACCTCTTCTTAAACCGGATATTTAGTATTAAACCTAAAGGCATTTACATGCGTCATGTGTGACTAAATTGTAGAATTGATATAAGGCAAGCATGCATTCAAATGCTCACTGAATTTAGCACAAGATAGAAAAGAAGATCCAGTCAATAATCACGTTTGGAGGGGAACGGGCACACATTTGGCTTTTAGAACAAATGGTAAATGGATTGCTGCTCCAAGCCAGATATAGTAAGCACACAGTGTGCTGTAAACAGAGTTGAATTAACCTTGAAACCTATCAAATCAATCAGGTAGCAGACACTTCAGCACTTCTGTCAAAAGTCCAGTCACTTTTAAAGGATGTTAATTATAAACACCAATGCTAAATGGCTGCCTGGATTTGCATCTGTGTGTGAAAGATAGGGAAGAAATGGTCAACTATTTTAAATACTGTCAGTGTAGTCTCTAAGTCAATTGAAAACATCCAACCTTAAAAAAGTATGATTCTTTTGAATTGACTAAATTCACAGAAACAAACACCATTCCAAACAAACAAGGAGTCCTTACGTACCCGATATTTGGAGAGGTCGATCCTCAGTGAGTTATGCAGCTGGTCCAATAATTTGACAAATTTCTCCCTCTGTCAGGATGAAAAATATCATAATTCAGTCACCACACCTAAAGCACTCTACAGTCTACAAATTGACAACACTGCGTGGTTGGTAGCTTTGCTGTGCTTGCAGTGATTCACTTTTACTTCCTGGAACAAAATGTAGGGGTTTAGCTATATATATTGCCTGACTCGGCTTCCTGCCTGGAAATATTATTTAATGCCTAACAACATTAGCTTATTAAAATTCCAATCTGAAGCACTGGCAAATTTCTGCACAACTTGCTGTAGACAAATAACTCTAAATGAGAAGGATGATAAAAAGTATTGACGGCAAGAGTTCAATATGAGGCTATAACACAGCAGTAGAGGTTACTTAAGTCCAACTGGGGACCACAGAGCTCATATTTTCATTTAGCACTATTTGACTATACATCACTCTGCAGGCATGTCAGTGGATGTCAGACTAAAAGGCAATAATAGATGCACTTACCCCAAAGTTAGAGGCAGCAAATCGGTCCGATGCGGAGGCAGTGGTTGTGGTGGTGGTGGTGGTGTGGGCGAAGTAAGCGTTGATATTAGCGAGCAGGTTGCTCATCACTGCTGGCACACCGGGACACATGTACTTGGCGGACAGACAGGAGAAGTGCCTGGAGAGGAAAAGAAACAGCTATTATTTTGCATAGTATAAGAGGCATTGAAATAGCCATGTTTGAACCAAATAGGATGGAGGAGTTTGAGACCCAACAATGACAGGCTTCCAGAGAGAGAAAAATATAAAGACACGCTTCAAAATTCACAAAGCTAAAAGAAAACATAGGTAAAGGTTTTGAAAGAATTCCCTTGAAATACATAGCTAATAAATTACCCATACCCCAATTATATGATTTGCTTCACAGTAATAAAAGAAAGTGAATAGACAAACTATAGTAGAATATTGGCTCAACCAATTCCCAATCTGACTGCTAAAGAGAGAACCAACGTTCAATGCTCCAATGGTGGAGGAATAGTTCATAAGTAGTTCAATGCCCTATTCATGTAGTATAGAAGGGCCTGAAATGACTATCAAGAGCAAATGAAGCTATAAATCAGCTGTATAACCTATACTATTAAGGACATAAGGCTGCAAAGTAAAATATGGAGCAAGTAGGTTTGGTAGTAAATCAAGGGACCCTGTGGGGGCTGAGATATAATCACATCCAGGGGAACACAGGAGACAAATGTAAGTTCTGCTGAGAACCATTTAACTGTTATGTTTGTTTCATTCTGTAACAACTACAACCTAGACAAATGCAAGCACAGCAAGTGTTTCCCATTGAGGTGAATCCAAACAAACTACATCTCAATAAGGTGCAGTGCACAGAAACATCACACACGTCAGCTTTCCCAGAGGAGACAGAAACATTACACACGAGGCCTTTTACTGCTGAAAACTTGATGTCTTCAGTTTGGAAGCATCTTATTTCTCCAGTGCCCTTTTAACTCCCCAAACTTCAAACCACACACAATGAAACAGGCACAATTTGCCGCTCCAGATTTGCGAGGATCTTTCCTTACACTCGAAGACACACATCTGCAACAGAGCAACACATCAGTAATTAAGCAGTGGAGCCAGAGAGGCCTGGTTTAAACAGAGATCTCTGCCTCACTGAAGAACATATGCTACTTTTAACACTTCGTACTGCTTTTTCACAAGCCATGTGGAAAGCCTCCCACATTACAATTCACTGGTACCTACATAGAGAATGGATGCCATCTTCAAACACCACATCAAATGATCATGATGGAATACCCCAAATACAAATGTATAAGTGCAAAAATCTGTATGTTTACTTTTATAATGAGAAAAATAAATGTGAGGGCTTCTTTACCAGCCTCCGGTGACCTATAGCAACCAAACATCTGGATGCTTTTTACAGTAAAGATCCCTGAGAGCTCGAAGCCAGCTGGGATTTATAATAAACCATGTGTAATGCTCATTCTGAAATCTATAGAAACCATTTTGTTTGCTGTCTTGAAATCGGCCTGGTACAGGTAAAGGTGTATCTTATTTTATCTTTCCATACATATCTATTTATATATATATAAGTTAGAGGTGACCATAAGTATCGTAAAGCTGGATGTTGAGCCTGGAGCACAGATATTTGAAACTAGAAACATCCTGCAAAGGTTAGGGCTTCATAAAGCCAAAGTGTTAGAGAAGGGCCAGGCACAGCGTTATGTGGAGTAATGATTACAGATTTACCACCCTCCAAAAGTGCAGCCCCACACACACACACACACACACACACACACACACACACACACAGACACACACACACACACACACACACACACACACACACACACACACACACACACACACTCACAAATAAACACAAACATGTTCTCATAGGGAGGCCTATTTAATTACTTTGCTTTCAGCCTCCAAATTACCCAGGAGCACTTGGGGTTAGGGGAGCTAAGAGAGTGATGCATGGAGAGTGATGATGGCATCCGCTGAATTCCCATGGTGCTTTTAGAGGTGGATCTCCTGAGCTCAAGAGGAAGGCGTTCCTTCTCCTCGTGTTACCTTTCCTGGGTTTTCACCAGCGGCTGAGACACACTGCGCACACACTCACATATCATTTTACTCTCTCGGATGGTTGGGAGAAATGAGAAAAAGATGATGAGAAACAGGAGGGTTAGTGGTAGGGAGTGGTGATAGAGTGCGATGAAGAAAAAACGAAAGTGAGGGAGGGTGTGTGTTGGGGGCGCTGTGTGGGGCACAGGAGGGACAGTGGAGTTTGCACAGCCGCGGTGATTTATGCAGCCATCAAGACAAGAGTGACTGGGAGTCAAGGCTCTGTGATGAAGAAAAAGGAAAGGTAGAGCCGTTCATAAATTCCTGATGAAGCATAATAAGCGCTGATATGAGAGACGCAGAGCTTTAACAAGAATCAAGCCTGAAGCATCACCTGGAGCTGAGAAACTGCTCATAAAGCCTCTGACTGCTTCACTTGTCTGCACTTAAAGAAGCCTGCAATCACTCATATGATGCAATACCATGTCACACTGACACAAGTATCTGTCACCTAGCAACAGTTAGCAGCACCAAAGTAATCTAACACTTATATATAAAACCCTATATGTGTTGTTATAGCAGCAGTTCCACGCCTTACTTATATGGACATAATGGATAATAATAGGGGGGTTTTGAAAGAGCTTCACATGGCGCAACAAAAACACATGTTTGCCCTTCAGAGCCAGTAGGAAGATAACGCAGGGAGCTACTGTGGGATGTATGAGGTTGAGTCATGTTCACTGTGATCAGAAAAGTGGGAGAGAAGAGGGGATCAAACATGCCTCCGGTCGAGTGGAAAGAATCAGAAACAGGGTATTTCACGAGTAATCCAACAACCTGTTGAACAACGGTTGATACCATTGATCTTACTTTGCGACAAAACATCAAAAGGCATATTCCAGGAGTATTTTATGACTCAAAATGTGCAGGGTATTTTGAGGAAATTATATAAAGACCGTACAAAAATACCCTTTCTCAGTGTTGCTTCACCTGAGGAATGCATGAGGATAGCTTTCTGGACATGAAAGCCAAATGTGAGCTGCGCCTTTCATTCAATTTGCCAACACAATCTGTGTGTAATTAGAGTCTGATTTATGGAGGCAGCAGGTAATTACACATCCAGCAACTGGGACTGTCCAACAAGTGTATTCGGAAAGAAAAGGAGATTCTAATAGGTGCGGATTGGTGGTGAAATTAGCATTTTTTTAATCAGCAGATCTGCATGAGATCACAATTTGGGGTAATGCAAATAGTCATTGACTGTTAACTACTAACTGAATTGGGTAAATGCAAGATAAGTCATAAGCAAACAAGGAACACAAGATAAGGGGGTTTAACCCAGAGCTCTTGTTTCTGCTTTTTTCACAAAATGTTTGGATTTGGATTTATCAATGGGCTGGGCTTTTACCAAAATGGCTTAATCCTCTAGTCTAGCAAATATGCAAAATAAAATGTGTTTTGTGGAATTTAGCATATTGCTCCACTGCTGTTAGATAGTAGTATGCTTTTTGTAGATTGTGTGTAGATTGTGTTGTCTGAACTCAGTAGGAGTCTTGAGGTGAAACGTATTTATTTGAAGCAAGTGTGAGTGTTACTATAACACATTGCAACAGTATGAATCAGTAAAAGTGTGGAAAAGAAACAAATAAAAGAATCCCACACTCCTTTCGGATGGAGAGTACATAAACGGAATAGAGACTGAATACAAAGTGGGTGCACGGTACTTATATATAAATAAAAACTGCAGTAGCCACTAGTCTACTGGAAGTGATGTCAAATTAGATGCATTATGCAGACTTCTGCACTGGTAACCATTATATCAAAACTGCACACTTCACATTGCATTGCATGACCTTGATCAATATTCAATGATTTTAATGTTCCAGGTGGTGTGTCTGTGCATGCGTGTGTGGAGGTGTGCATGTGTGGAGGTGTGTGCGTGCGTGCGTGCGTGCGCGCGCGCGCGTGCGTGCGTGCGTGCGTGTGTGTGTGTGTGTGTGTGTGTGTGTGTAAAGAAATGAAGAGAGACATTGAAACATTTATGGATGGACAGGGTCACTGAGGATCAGAGAGACGGAGAGATAGAGGGAAACAAGACTCTTTATGTGAGTCCATGATCAATGTGACCAAGGCAGGTTTGGAGTTTTTCCATGAGACCAGCAATTAATCAATCAAACTCAGGAGCTCGATAGTCCTCCAAAGCTCTGATTCTGCTGAGGAGACATCTTTACTACTGCTCTTCTCCTTCTTTTCTCCTTCTCTCATTCCTTCTCCCCTCCACTTTGCCCAATGAGACAATGAAATATCGGTGAGGTAAAAGGCCATAGATCAGGGTGGTACTCACGTCATAGCCTGATAGATGGACTCCACTCCGTATCTCATGGCGAACTCATCCACTATCTCCTGAGACACGTCGTCAAAGTAGACCTTCCACGCCTCGTCCCCTTTCACCTGCGGTATCTTCACCACGCCGCCGCTCTTCACCTCCGTCAGGTAGTGGAACAGGTTCTGAGAGATAACACAGAGCATGTTACGGTGATGGAGCACAGCACTGAATGACCCTTATCACAACTTTTAAATTGTCTTTTACAAAGCTGTAACTATTGATTGTTGCAAAATCCTATTACAGGAGTTTGCTTTATGATGTAATCACAACTGCTTTATTTTTTACATGCGTTCGCAAATGTTATACCTAGCTCCCAAAGATAATGATTGGAGATGAGAGAAAGTACATTTTTGCTGAATCATATAGTGAGGGGTTACTGTACCTCATGTAAACAGGTGTACTGGCCGTGAGGAGGAACCACGTTCTCCTCTCCTTTCATCTCCACGCTGATCTTGAGTCTGATGGCACCAGATACCGCAGACTTGTCAGTCCTTTTATCTGTAACACACAACCAAACTGGGTTAGCCATGACTGCAAATTAACTGATAAGAAACTGCCAATTACAAGCCACATCTTAGGGAGGTTAGCCAACATGTGCCTCCCTAAATCCAACCCTCTAATATTAAAACAATTCAGCTTCAGAGTAGCACTAGTGGACTGCAAATCTCTGTTTCTAAATTGTGTGCAATAGCCCTGCCTTTAAATGTTTCCACATAACAGCTGTTAATCAAACAAGGAAACAACGTATTAACAAGAAGATATCACTTTTATTCCATTCAGTTAATTCGGAAAAGCTCCAGCACATAATTGGTCCCAGTCAGTGAAATACAATAAACAGCATTATTGTCAACCTCGATAAAAATCTGTCCTTGACCACAGCTAAACAGAGTGACATTTATATACACTGATAGAAAACAAACACATTAATCATCTAAAACACTCATTGTTAAATGACAAGAACATAAATGGTATGACATCATGTCCTTTAAAACATGAATGGCATAATATCCCCGCTCACAGCCATAGAGTACAACACTTGCATTTGGGATATAACTGGCTATGATGGGTTGGAGGTTTAGGGGGTTTATTTAGTGTATGCAAATATCAGCACACATACTATACAGTACAAGCACATATTTTTTGCTGGGGTTTGCTCCACAGTTAAAGTGCCCCCCCCCCCTCTGTGCTCCCATACAGTATATGATTCATCACTATTGGATCAACTGAGGAAAATTTCATCCCTACAGTCATTTGGTCAATAGACAGACAAGTGAAAAAATAATAACGTGACAAAGTGACAGCGACTAGCACAGTAAACAGAAAAGCCCGGACTGAAGTGGAGCTGAAGAGGCTTAGAGAGGAGAGCAGCACCCACACCACACAGAGGCCTGTTTAAACATTCATCGTGGACATTTAAACAGGCACAGAGCAGCAGGAGGGTTCAGGGGTCGGAAATTACCACAAATTGCTTCCTTTTAGCTGGAGAGGCAAACAAAGACATCATCCTCCTTCATAATGCTCCAACACAAGTGGAAGCTCCCATTATGCTGCCATTCAAGCTCATGCAACATGGAGGAACCAGTGATGTATGAGAGGAAACAAGGAAAGACTCTGCATCATGTGTCTTCATGTTCTGTTTAGTGCAGAGGGAGTGTTTAGAGACAGTTTGAATGGAGATATTCTATAATGCTAATGGTATGTAAACCTTATGAGATGCTTCATAATCATAGAAATTATAACTTGGGCTGGGTATCTAAACATTTTCTTTTGGTATTGAAGTGTTTTCATGTGTCCAAAACACCAACATTAGAAACAGTCAACTTGGGCTGCAGCAATTGGTCGATACATCAAGTAATAGTTTTTAACTTAAATAAAATAATTTGGCAATAAAGTAAACTAGAATCTCAAATGTGGCAATTTTTTTAAGATTGACATCACCCTGTGCTGTGAGAAATTGTGAATGTATTTCCTTTCTATTTTGAAACGTGGGTTTTTCTGCTCCAAAGGACTTCACACACTGGGTTGTGATGACACCAAAATATGAATTACTCACCTGGAAATATTGTGTGTTGCTCTTTCATTGTGAAAGGTGAGAATGAACGTGTTTGATCTTGTATGTGTTTCCTTTGTGAATCTTCAAGTAGAATAAACTTGTCTCGGTTCAGACTATTGCACCTCTGTATTTTCTAATACTCAGGCACAACTAAGCCAGCAACACACAATGCGATTGGTTGATTCCTATATTTGAGGTGCAAAAGCTCATACAAAACAACCTTTTTCGGGAAAAATGTAAACAATGCCGCCTACTTTCATTTAATATGCATGTTCTGTGTCAAAGTATTCATCACAAAATCGATAGTTCCTACAAATATTAATCTCAAAAATGGTCCCCAGTGGGCAAAAGCCTTAAATCGGTTGTTCATTCAGTTAAAGCTCTTAAAACATTAGACATCTGTGGTGAGGTTTTGTTCAACTGAGAAAACAAGTTTTTGTTTATTATGGTATTAATCCTGAGACTCAGGTTTCATATCTATGTTGTACTGTATTAAAAAAATCAATATACATCTCATAATATCACACAAAGTAAATATTTTACCTGGAGATGTGCCATTACAACTGCCATCATTAGTCTTGGTGAATCAATATCTCTTGTATGCTGACTCTGAGATCAGATTACATACCTAGATTGTACCAAACATCCATCTCCCCGCTGAGGGTGCGGACCTCGATGATGGTCTGGCCCAAGAAGTCGTCCGACTCGCGCTTGAAATGCTGCTTCACCCGAGATTTGATGTCATCGTCTTCGTCCCACACTCGCACCTTGATGCGGTCAGTGGCGTTGTGACATTCACTGTAATTTGGGAGATGATAATGTCAAGTAAAAACAATCACAACAACATGAACAACAACAGAAACAGTACATTCAGTACCATCATCAGGTTGGGGGTATTCAGTGGAGCAGAATGACATCCAATTGCACCATTCAAGCATAAGTACAAGTTCAGAAACCTTCCTGACTCTTTTCCAAGTACCATATGGAGAACAATGCTTGCCTGAATTCAAATGAGAGTGTGTGTATTTGCGTGTGCACATTAGTGTATAAGAGTGTGGAGAAAGGCGCTAAGCCTGCAAGGAGGAATAACTCCAAGACGTTGCATGACCTTTCCTCTGCATCCCTATATATCTCCCAATGCATGCTAATATAATCAGCAAGGATTGTTTATTTGTGAAGGTTTTACGTCCCTCTCTCTGATCTTCTTTGCAGTGCTACAGCTGACAGACTTTTCACAATAATGTCTATGCTAAATAGAACGGAGGTGGCCAAAGCACTTAGCCTCAGATAAGGGTCAGACTGTACGGCTCTGGAATTCAAACCGACAGATTACATTTTGTTCTAATGACATCTTGGGTGCGACAGCCAGAGAAAGAGTATCTGCAGTGTTTTTTTAACTAATCCCTTTCCGGGGAAAGCGCTGGCTGCTGCCGCTCCACCAGTCTGGGACTCTCTGCCAAGCATACAGTAATGCATCGCTCTATTAATCTACATCCCTGTAGTAATGGGAAAGAGTTTTATTACAGCCCCCAACGGAGTCTCATTACAGGTGTGGAGCCCCGTTTGGGACTGGCATAGGACATCCACACACAAATACACACACACACACACACACACACACACACACACACACACACACACACACACACACACACACACACACACACACACACACACCAGATATGCATAAAACAGAACTCTAAAAATAATTTCAGGAACAGTGTCACATTTAAAAGCAAACAACAAAAAATTGAAATATACAGACAGGAACCTCCAGAGGTATGATGCTCGAAATCTCACTGTCTGCATGAATTAAACAAAGATGTCTTAGCTGCTATCTCATTGGTTAAAGTAAACATAATCCTGTGGATCATATCAGGACAGAGGGTCCCGGGTAAGAGGAAAATAAAAGATAAATACATAATGCAACGGTCTGGCTGGGTTTGACGCCTATTGGGTTTGGTGAGTGGTTTAGACCTGAGTCTAATTATATGTTCACAGTATGTTTGGGTTATAATACAAATGAAAGTTCACATGTTGGCCAACTTTCACAACCAATTATTATGTATTCATGTAAAGCTTGTGTAATAACTTTAATATATGCATTTCAAGATTTAGTTTTACACATATGAAGAGTTTTGTCTAGGCCATAGCCGTGTGATGCAGAAGCTGCAATCAGGGAACGACCTAAATATGACTGCTGTAAAAAACAGTTTAATCTGCTTTGAGTGCTTTGGTTTGGATGCAGGATGGGAAATTGATGTCTGTTTGGTGACAGTAGGTGATCAGGTGGGTCTTTGCCCTGTGAGAAATGCTAGTTGTTTTGCAAACAGCAGCAGTCTGATCAATAAACAAGTATGCATTGCAGAGTGTGAGCAGCGCTACCCGAGCTCCCAGCAGGATGTCTACTATTATGTCAAAATCTGCTTGATGTGTGAGAAGCGGCACATTCGTGTGTGCTTTCTCAATTCTCGCTAAAGTGGTCCAGCTCAAATTGTGTGCAATCTATTCACGTTTGATACGATAAATATAATAATGAATTATAGGTTAACATTATATTGGCATTTCTTTTACGACTTCCTTCGTCTTTGAGTGCTTAGTTGTGCATGACTCCTTCAAAACCATTCAGGATTTCATGTTTTTCGAAAAACATTTCAAGGCCTGGAAAAAAACATTTTGAAATGACAGTATCCGGCCTATAAATGACAGCATGACAAACATTTTAAGTCATTTGTATTAACCTTTGCTTCAACTCCCCGGACTGTTGGAAACCTGATGAAAACCTGATGCTCAAAGTATAACTAAATACCAACTACTTTCAAATACCATTTTGCACACAGGTCAGGGTTGAACCTTGAAGCTGTTAGGAGGAAATTACATGTTTCTTTTATACCTTGATCTTATTTTCAGAGTTGTGTATTGGGGTCAGCTTTGCGGGACTTGAACAGGTTTCACAAAAGCTGCAATTTCCTGCATTTTCAAAACTACTTAACGGGTTAAGTAAATGTTTATTTAGAATGTGTGAAGAATGTGTGAAGAATAACACATATTCTAACCAAAGGCGAGGCAGAGTGGTAAACAGTGAATTGGATGGTGATGTAACCAAGGAGAAAAGCCTGTGCTTACAATAAAGGGACAGATGCTTGGTAATAACAATGGAGAGGTCATACTCAACAAGAATCCACCTACTACTAAAGCATTAGCGTACAAAGTATTTATTTTGATTTTAAAACAACAAGGTTAAGCTTTGTGTTGTGTAAATTGTTAGATGTCATTGTTAAGCTGCCTTTAGCAGGGATTGAATTTCCCCAAAACTCTGCAGTGCATCTGGTGCGTAACATGTCATAAAATCAGTGATAAAAATAGAGTAATTGTCTCTTGCGTATTTACTAATGCCTTGAGAAGACCCTGAACTGCTGATTCTTAATCTTAGTGGGGATTATCTTGTTGGGCAGAGGTCAAATTAATAGAAAGCACTCACAAGAAGAACTTCTCATCCCAGACTGGGTTGAGGTTTCCGAAGATGGTCTTCGTCCTGCGTTTGGTCTTGCCCACCTGGACGGTGACGTAAGGGTCGCTGGAGCCCGTTTTATCCTTGGCCTGTAAGCCCTGTGCACTCATTACTGCAGAAACACAGGGTTGGAAGAACAATAAAGGATAGTAAGTACCACAAGCAGCATATTATTTCACCATCTTAAAGTTTTGATATGTCCCTGGATTTATTATATTGAAGGTTTCTTTCCCTGAACTTAATTACAACAGCACTGATCTCTAATTTAATTCACTCTATTCCCAGGGACATATTATTGTGGAAGTCATAAAGAGGAAGCATTGGCCTGGTGGCTGAAGTTTTACAGCAGCCCCTCAATCCCAGTCATAAAGCTACAATATGTGTCTACTGTGCTAAGACTAAGAATCTCACACACCACACACACACACACACACTGAGAAAGGGAGGTGCAGAGAGGAGAGAGACAGTAGTATTTCACCGCGCCATAAAAGGAAAAAGGACACTGGAGCATTAAATATGCATAAGTGACAGACTAAATAATTCAGGGTACATATATATCCCTCAGCTCAATGCTGACAGAAGTTGGTGTGGAGGATATAGAGGCTGAAGAGCCATGGCCTCCTTGCTCCAGGAGAACTGAACATCAAAAGAGTGGTCAGAGACTGCGATATAAATAGAGGGGTCACTTTGCTTTAAGGAATCAGTCAGCCCATCCCTCAGCATCACACCCAATGTCCGAACAGAGGGTCTGCCAGAACACAACTAGCAAAGCCACATTTCCTAGAAGCAAACAGTACAATTATCCCTCCCCCACCCTTCTGTATGAAGAACGGCCTTTTGCCACGCCTTTAAGTCTGGCTACATTTTGCATCTCCCAATGCCTTGAACTGAGTAAGGAGCACGGTAAGGGTTTTTAATTCTATATCTGTATTGAATCCTTTACTGTTATTATAATGATGTGTATATTCAACCAGGGCCATGCAGAAAATACATTAATCTCAAAAAGAGTAGAGATGATAAATTAATGCTAGATTTGAGTCTTTCCAATGTTAAGATGGAAAGAGCGTTTGCTCACAATCCATGTTTTTGCACCATGGAAAAAAGAGAGAAAGTCTATGCATGTTTTAAACTCAGCTGGAAACATATTCTAATACTGATCCTGTTAAGGTTGGCAAAAGTTGTAAATATCTTTAAAGGATTAAAACCAAGTTTACAAGACTGCCTTTTACTACAAAGTTGTATTGATTAGAGAAGAGCATAGTAACAGGGCTGTGTTTGAGCAAGGCTTTAGAAGAAAGTAATAGAATTGTTTTTAGGCAATATAAACAAAGGAAAATCTTCTACAGCGATGTAATTAACTTGATCTTACTGCGTGCTTGTATACTAATACTGCAATCAGTGCATTTGGAGGTACAATAGCATATGTGCTGATTAGTAGATCATGTTTAATTAGCAAAGGATCGTATAGTATGACTATAGTACCGGCAAGTCAAGGTTTATATTCACTGGCAGACCTTGTAGTATGCACATTAGCCAGTATGAGAATATCTCATGGTCACTGAGAGAGTGCTGCAGAGTCAACGCCAGTCAGTATTTATCTAATGAATGTCGAATAAAACACCAACTCAATAACTACATCTTAAAATGGGACGTTCAATAAGCCCCTGGGAAATCGAGTGAGGCACATGCGTCTTTTCAATGTCTCTCACTCTTCTTCTTCTCTTCTTTGCTATTCCCACACTTTCCTTCCACCTTTCAATTTGGCTCCCTCTCTCTCCGATTCTATTTCTCTCTGGTGTATTGGCACTGTGAGAAATGCGAGGTGAGCAATAAATGAGCTGGGCCTGGCACAGTGACCACAGAGCTGGATTGAAGTCGGGGGGTCGAGGTGACAAAGCTAACTTCCTGACCTTCTTTCTTTCAGTTGACTTGAAATAGAATGAAACCCAGCGATGTGTAATGTGTATGTAAATGAAGTAGTAACATGAAAGAAAGCCTAGTAATACTCAAGGATGATTATTCTTTATAGTTTTATGGAGTACTGAAATGAGGATAAACAATATAGGTTATGTAATCAGGGAGTGAAACATACTGTGGTAAATTAAAAGTAAATGAGGACATGGGATTCAGATCCTTTTCCCTCAAAAAGGACACTCAACAGACAGTGGTTATGAGAGTTAAGAAGAAACACACTATGCATGTTACATTTAAAGGGGCCCTATTATGCTAATGTTTAAGTTAATATGTATTTAGTGTCTCTACTGGGACATGTCTCCATGCTTTAATGTTCAAAAAGGTCTTTATTTTTCTCATACTGCCTGTGCTGCAGCACCTCTTTTCACCCTCTGTCTGAAACCAGAGCCCAGTCTGCTCTGATTGGTTAGCTGGCCGGCTCTGTTGTGATAGGTCAACCGCTTAGAGGTATCCCGCCCTTTTGCCTATCACGTACAATGTGTTAGAGCGCTAGCCAATAGGGCGTGTGTTACATACTGATATCACTGTGTTAAGGAAGTAATGGAGGCGTTTCAGGCAGGGGGGGGGGGGAGTGTTTGGGAGATAAATTCCCTCTGGGGGGAACTTTAACCTACATGCACAACACTTATAACACACTAAAGGAAAGGGAAACCCCCCCAAAGCATTATAGGGCCTCTTTAAGACTCTTTAAAGAGACACTGATTAATCTGGTTTAAATCCATCCAACCATTTTGTAACCCAAGGAACTAATACTGCCCTAAAAATAATTTCCCAACTGAACAAGCTGTAAAGTGCTGTACTGTCAAACTCGCTCAGGGGCACGACACTTTGATTGGCACCTCTGAGAGAGCTCTACGTGTAGCTGCAGTATGAACAAATCGGTTTGTTATTGAGCTCAGAAAGACATGAAGATCTCTGTCAGTTACAGCAAGCACTGTGTCTCTGCTATCAAACATTGCTTCTTTCTCTAATTATGTTCAATGTGCCTTTGTTTAACATTAGGCCATTTAACCTTTCAAGCCTTCCCACAGCTCAGCTCGTCCGTTGTTTTCAGTGGAGCAGCACGTCCCAGTCTGAGCTCCTGTTTGAAATGAATATGTAACTAAAAAGATGTCATTGTCTAGGTACACGAGTCAAGTGGATAGTAAAAGAACACGTGTCCTGTTTTCAAAATCTCTACTTGAAAAAAAACTACAAACGTATCTTTTTGCCGCTGCTTTTGATTGAGCTGTTCATATTTACACTGCAGTATGGCTTTTATTCATGTATTTTATACCTGTTGTGTTTATTTTATTATCTTTGCTTTTTAAATGCCTGTTTTCAAATGCCATTTTATAATGTGTTTCTGCTGTATTTCTTCTTAAATCTAATTTATTTTGTAAAGCACTTTGAATTGCCGTGTGCTGAAAGGTGCTATATAAATAAACTTGCCTTGCCTTGCCTTGCCTAAGATCATTTCCAATTACATCTCCCAAAAATCCCTGATCAATTCCTATTTCTATTTCTCATTCAATATGCATTGATGATTAGTTCAGCATCAGAGGTTCACGACCAAGATCACGGGGTTAATAACAAACTGATACTTATTAGAATAACAATATTTGTCATTTGAGATGAGCCTGACTGGTAATGGCATTTTTGTTGATTTGGCACCGGAGGGCTGAACAAAGAGGTTATAGGTCATGGACCAAAGGTCAAGGGTCACCTGCTGCAGCACCAAATGTATAAAGCATGTATCAACGTTCAGATGATTGATGGTTAACGTGCAAATGAGAGCTAATAAAAACTCCTCATCACAAATGAAAGATGCTGTCATAGTGAGATTATGAATCCGAATTTTGATGAATGTTTTGAAGAATTAACTTTCTGATATAAATACGGACACCAGGCTAACCTGTGATGGTGATTTTGGCCGACCACTTGGAGGTCCCATCCAGAACCGCCTGTTTGGCCGTCTTCAGATGGCTGGTGAGTTCTTCTTTGGAGACGTGGAACATCTCCTGGATCACCTCGAACACTTCAGGAGTGTTTTTCTCGCGGATCTTCATGCGCTCCTTCATAGCCATGATGATATTCTGGGTCTTGTCCTCCGCCCCGTGCTTGGAGCTCTTCTCCACCGCCCCTGAAACAAGAAGTCAAAGAGCTCAGTATTCTGCATATTTAATACCCAGGAATTAGGTAAGAAAACTGGTGATCCATCAAAGTGGCAAAGTATCTATCATATGTATTCACCACGTTTTTGTGGACACCATTTTTTTTAAATAACTCCTAACTCTCTGTCTCTTAAATACTGCAAGAGTGTACAATACTGTGTTACCCCATCCAAGAACCAATCAATTGTTGGTCGTGCTTTTTACAGTACTACGGCTTCCACAGATGACATTTTTTTATGGATTTTTTGTCAAAGCACTTAAGATATTCATTGCTATCGGGATGTTAAGAGCATTCCATGGAATATAACAAAAAGTGTATCTCGAGCCGGTTTCTCAAACTTACCTACCCTACCTTTAATTATGTGAATGTGTGTCTGATAGACAAAAGACGTGACGGTTCATTCTCTGTATCTGATAACAGTATTATCATTCCAGAGTGTGTTCATGAGAGCAGATTGAAATGTGATAAAGATGAATCACAGCTTGAACTGCAAAACATTGTTCTGCTGGAATAAAACTGTTATAAAAAACGGCCTGGGTGTAGCTAATCCATTTATAGTGTGTGAGGATTGCCGCGAGGATCATCCTGAAGCCGGCATGTCACATTGTTCCTGTTTGACTACGCCGTAACAACAGGGTGAGCCTGATTGAAAAAACTGATTGGAGGCAGTGATGAGTGCGGTGAGCGGTGTAAATGCACCGTGTAGCAATAAGTGCAAGGGGATATGTAAAATGTATTACACAAATCCCCGTAACAGCATTGACGTGTCCTGCAGGCATTTCAATGTAGTGTTGGTATTTATAGAAATGTGGGAGATGAAGTGCATTGCGGACACCTAACAGATTCCCAGACAAACCATGTGTTTAGGTTGAACAGATTCAAAACATTTTGAATGATTATAAGCCAACAGTTTCAAAACAGTAAATCTTAACATCAGACTGTAAGATCATAAATATTCAATGAAATGAAAGATTCACTATATGGAGTTCATAGCATATCTATGATGGAAGGATTGTCTTTGCACAGATCTCTCCACATGCCGACGTCAATGCTAGTAGCTATTCGTGCTAGCAGCTAAATTAGCAAACAACAGCAAACAGTTCACAATTCATAGAGCTAAATGTTTTAACCTGAGAATGAACCAGAGCGCTAGCTTCTGTGACAACTATGTGGGTCTGGACAACGTTATCAGCAGTAACCACTGTAAGAGCACAGGACAATGCAGCGGCCACAGCTAGCCACACATGTGATAGCATGCAGGCACAGCCGGGACTGCTATGCGCATAGAAGCTCAGATTACAAAACACAGTGAACTTTATTCTCTGCTCAGGTAGTCATTACTCCAGAATGTTGAATATAGTAAATAGCTGCATTATTAATGTTCTGAATGTCATGCATAAATACATTTGACATGTAAAAACTAGAATGACTGCAGTTTTTGTGAATTTATTTTCTATACAATGCAGCAAATCACACTTTCTCTCTCTCACAAAGACACAGAGCACTGTCCTCACAAAGGCACGATTGTGAATACATGCCTTTGTGTTTTCAATCCTGTGTGATCTGTACATCAAAGCAAAAATGAATGCACTTCCTTACTTTGTAAACAATCTGCATTAAGCAGGTCCTGGCACTTATCGTGGCATTTGACGCCACACTCTGAGCAGCGCATGCCCTGCCGGGCGATGCCCCACAGCAGCCCCTCGCACTCATGGCAGTAGGTCGGTGCCGTCGCCGTCCACACCTCAAAGTTATGGGGTGTTGTGGATGAAATTGGGTAGATCAAGGCCTGGAGAGTCTTCTTGAAGACATGTTGTTTCTGAGAAAAAAGAAAAGGCATGGAGAAATTGAAAGAAATAATGAGGTATGGAGACAATGACAGACAATGAAGTGAGAAGCAGAGGAGCTAGGCTGACTCATGGCACTATGAGCTTGAGAAAATAACAGTCTTAACAACTTTAAAAGTTAATAAAAAAGCAACTTTGTACCAAGATTGCTTTTCATAAATGTTCAATACATGGTGAGATCAGTAGAATAAAAGAGGAATATTTCAGAACCTGCTGAGGGAAAGCAATAGACTAATGTCATAAAATAAAGTTAATTTCAAAATTGATTTGCAGTGTGAGTAAGATTACATTTACAATAAACTTCTGTGCCATAGTAATCTTATTTCTCATCTTTTATTAATCGGCCTGCAGCTATTATTCATCACAACTCCAGCTTTTTTCAACTTCTCTTCTTAGAGAAAGGGATCTAACAGATTGTACTATTCGAAGAAAAAACATGTATGAGGCTTTGTTGATCCTTTCTGATTACCTTATCATCAAATGGAGAGGTCAGTTGAATGAGAGTGAATCAGTCAAACATCTCATTAAGCTTAGATTAACTGGCCACTGGCTTTGTTCACATTGAGTGGTTTACTGACTAAAGCTCCTAGAGACAAAATAAGAAAGTCTTCGAGAGGCCTGTCTGATTGCTGTGTAACAGAAGCCTCTTCAAATTGAATGCTTTACTGCAGCAGCCCTGCCATCCACAAGGACTGGAAAACGGCCCGGGACTTGCCAATTCTCGAAGGCAGAATCAATGGATGCTGTAAATAAGGTTTTTAAAAGTGAGCATTATCCAGATTGAGAGGGAGCGTGCAAGCGAGGGAGAAAGTGACAGAGGAAGAGAAGGAGATGTATGGCGGTTGAATAAATCTTCAAGAGGTACTTGCTCTCCACTTCTTCTACGCTCCACTCCTCCCCCCCCCCCCCTCCCTCTGCTGTCGGCCCCATGTGTGTTGTGCTTTAACACCTGAACAGCAGCCCTGCACTTCACCACAAAGACTGCTTCACTGCTCACTCGAGCACACTTACAGACACAAATACCCACACACGTACACTTGCACATGATGAAATGGCACCAGATGACAGGACAAGAAGGCCCTCTAACATTGTGAGACGCTGTTGATGGAACAGAGAGGCCACTGAACCCTGGGAAGCTTTAATGAAACACAGAGGCAGAGACAGCAAGATTTTCCTTTTAATCTAAGGACGATGAGATGAAGCAGATGTCTGAGATTTATCCACAACTTGCACACAAGCTAGGTCAGGGATGCACCCGGAAGCTTGCTCTTTGCCACATGTACTAGTGAACCGTTAAATAAGGACACAGCCTGAAGGAGATGAGTGAGCCAGAATTTCTGTGGAGCGTGGGAAATCTCAGAGACCTCTCCATCATGTGTTTTTATCAGAGGGCTGACTTGGCAGGTAAATAATAAATATCTATCTGTTAGCCTCTTTCTGACCCGCCAACTAAAAGTTAAAATGGTACTAAGCATGTACTACGTAAAACGGTTCCACCTTGGTGTTTTTTTATACAGTAGTAGTTCACTATTCATCTGTTTCTGTCTCTTTAAATTTCCCTCCCTCTCTCCGGCTTCTCACTTTCAGCCTCTGACGCTGGACGTCACACTGTGCAGCAGATGTGGGAAGAGTGCTGCGTGTGTGCGAGTCTCATGTGTTACACCGTGAGGTAACCCTGGTGATTTTGTGCAAGACACTGCAAGAATTGATTGACAGGCGCAGCGTCTGCCTGAGAGCAACATACAGAGAGGAATCTAATCTCTCCTCCTCCTTTCACCCCTCCATTTCCAATTTCACCACCTATTGTCCTTGTCAACAGCTTCATTGGCAGTGCCATCCTCACCGTCCTGCTCCATCCGTCAACACCTACAATCTTTTACTTTAACTACCTTTCCAGCCCTAACAAGGAATCCATGGTGGTTTTCGCAAACCACAAGACAGTGGGGTTGATTTGGATTTCTGAAAGTACTTTAAACAGAACTGATACGATGAATCGAAAACTCATTTATTAGATGATGAACAGGAAAATAATCACCAACTATATTGATAATCAATTCATCATGTTAATAGTTTTTCATGAAAAATAAAAGACAATGTTGCTTTCAGCCTCACATATTGAGATTTCTGGATTTAGTATATGATATAAGACAGAACCCTAACATTTAAGAAAAACAAATCTGGTAAGTAATTCACGGTATATACTATTTTATGAATGATTGGTTTTAAATGGAAGAATTATGCATCACTTTCCACTAGAGCTGCAACCATTGTTCAACTGATCCGTCAATTGGCAGAAAAATAATTGCCAACTATTTTCATAATGGATTAATTGTGAGTCATTTTTCATGCAAACATTTGAAAAAAAGCTGCCTCTAAATAATGGAAATGTCCTGCTTTTCTCTGGTTGAAATTCAATTAAAATGTACATTACATATATGACTGTATATCAAATCAATGTCTTTTGATTTTGGAAATAAAAACAAGACATTTAAAGACATCACCTTGGACAAAACTAGGATGGACATTTCATACGATTCTCTAGAACAAACGATAACTTATTTATCTCGAAAATAGGCTGCAAATAAATCTATACTGAAGAAAACATCAGTGACGGCCATCATTTTAAACTCAATCTATTATTTGTCTGTCTGGTAAGATTCAAACGACCGTTCAAAATGACTGTGGTGGATATCAGAGGCAGGCGTCTTGAAATCAATGTCGTATAATGTTGCCGCCTGATGACATATGAACCGTCTTCAAACAACGCATCACATCTTATTTCCTGATACTCTTTGACCCATGTCAGATTGCGGCCCTCTTGGTCCTTTGTATAACTGAGTCAATGCCTTTGTCTCAGCAGGTAACCGCAACCCCAGTTCTTGTTGACAGTGACTGTTAAAAGGCTCTGGTGCTTGGATCACATGCAGCTCAAAACATCGAGCGGACACACGGTCCGTTAGCTGGCGCACACATAATGTTTCTTTCTGCTCTAAAAAGCAGAAACATGGGACACATGACGCATGAGGAGAAAGAGAGAATTATATATACGTCACCAATGACAGAGTAAGATATTTTAATCATATTCAAATGTATTACGGTGACAGAGGAGACAAATAGAAGAGGTGGAGCAGAGATGAGAAGAAAAGAGGATGGAAGACAGAAGCTCTCTAAATAGGTTAAACATCTCTCGTGGGACGGATTGTTCAACATGGCTGGCTGATCAGTGACAAATCAGGGCCAGAGGGTCATGATGAGGAGCTCTGATCTTCTCTCATTCTCCTCTCATTTCCCTCCATTTATCACCCTTCCTTTCTCCTCTCATCCCCCAACTCCTACACACTCTTGAACAGCATATGGCAGTTTACTGACTACTCTCGCAGCCCTCACAGGAAAGCACTCTCCTGGACTTAATGCAGCAGATAAAACTCTGACATCTGCTCGTCCTACTTAGCAAGACCACAACATCTGCAGCTTTGCTCAGAACCGGGCCGCCCTCGGCCACCGATTATTATTATTCTCTTTCTTTGCTAGCTCCGATTTAGATTATTGGACATCTCACCCTCAAGTCCTTACTTACCACTGTGATGCAATCTCCATTTTTGCCGAATAATCATTTCCCCTTCCTACACCAATTAACATAGTGCATCCATCACGTCATTTCTCCCTCTCATCTGGGGCATGAGTCGTTCATCCCGAAAGCCCCTTTCATAAGACCCATAGCTATTAGTAAGCAATCAAGACCCTGTCACTGTAGGGCAACGGAGCATGTGGACCACAAGGACCGAGTCAAGTGATACGGACATCTACACAAATCAGTGTGCCCAAATTGATGTCTCATGTTTGAAAAGATGAAATATGTGTGTATGATGTACACAGTAAGTCGGTAATCTCCTAGGTTTATGCAGCCCCTTGTTGCACACCATTAGATATGAAATTGTCTGCTTGTTTGTCTTGCTGTGAAACTGCTTTCTCCTGCTGTTTGCAGCCTATAATGCCACTTCCCTGAGGGGGGGAAGAATTGAAATCAATTAATGTGGAGAGAGCTTTCGAGGTGTCTCACTCCATCTGCCTTCTTCCGTAGCGTTCTCTTCCTCCATGCTCAGTGGTTATGAGGGCATGGTCTGAATGGAATAATGGGGCTATCCGAATATCTGAACTCCTCCAAATAATCGAACAGGAGGAGCACAGCGGAAGGAGAGAGCAGCTGGCCACAAAGACCATTTTAATAAACTGTGGCTTGTTTTATAAACTGAGTCAGGCAGACAGATGATGGCATGCTGTATAAACAACCAAAGAGAAAATGCCAGTAGCTAATGCAATCCATCTCATTTTGGAATCATGTGCTGTGTTCCTGGCAATGTGATCCCAGGCCCTGAAGAACAATGGCTGCACAGCTATAAATGTTTGTTGCTGCACTCTCCTCTCAAAACACCACCCCCTAAAATATAATGAGAACATGGGCACAGCATCCCACGTCCCTGCAGTGTATCCCATTACCCATAAGCCGCCACAATGAACAGACAAGGACTTTTCATGCAGCATGTTAGTACTCACCAGGTCTACATCATTCAGGGTGGACCGGTTCACCAGAGCGAACGAGATGCCTGCCTTTCGAGCAGTGAGGGTCTGCGAGAAGAAGAGGAGAGAGATCATGAAGAAGGATACATCCAGGAACACATTTTACATATCTGCCGTTTTGTACAGTATCTGAATGGATTCACACGCAGCAGCATGTAGCTGGTGAATGGATATTAAGCCTTGCAAAGATTTGAGGTACAAACATAAAATCATTTGGATAAGGAAATTAGCTAGCAAAAGTACATGAATAGATACAAAATGTTTCTGCAGACAAAGCATTCATTGTTAGCTCTTGTTTCCTTAGCTTGTGAACAAGTGAAAACAGAGTCAGCTTACCAAAGCCTGTGATTTCCAAAGAGGCCGTGAATAGAGAATGAAAGAAAGGAAGAAATTGAATTAGACAAGAAGTGGGTGGATGAATGATGAAAGCACAAACAGCAGAAGAATTGTATTTATTATCCAAACTGAGCACATAAGTGTCTCTACTGCCATGCAGGACTGCTGGTTAGGCCGCAGCGCTCTAGAAAGATTCAACTATTCATCAAGAGAAATTATACAGCCGTTGCATGATTTGTTTTATCCACTCATGCACTGGAAGTTACTAAACTGCAGTCATGCTTGGCATTTATATTCAGTTCTCTGTTGGATGAAGCTTTGATCATATTTTCTGCTGTCTGCTCTGCACATTAGTTTGACACAAACAGAGAAACACAAGACGCACGCACTCACGTATGGGTGAAGCCAGCTGTACTGCACAACACAGACTCTCCCACACACACACACACACACACACACACTCACAAATATACTTAAACATTAAACAGAACACGCCCACACAAACAAGTAACAGACACACACACATATACACATATGTAAATTAGCTGTTTCTATATCAACTGAGTTTGAGTGACCAGAGATTGTTAAACAGTTATCCCATACTGGAGAAAGTTACGATATTTAACAGAGGAATGCAGACATGGACAGCTGACAATATTGGATCAGTCTTTACCAAGACCCTCTTGAGTGTACAGCCCAGCTATGGTAAAGATCCATGGCAGCCATGGAGTATGTAGGAGGGAACGTGACCTCTACATGAACCGTGAGTGTTGATGTAAGTTTATCAACATGCACCAGCACTGCTGAGGTTGCTACGGGCATTACAATATGACCCTGTGTCCAGATGATATCCATTCGACTACAATATAGCATCAAATGCATTGTGAATCCATTTTCAACACTCTGTTTTTTTGTTTGTTTATGTTTTTGCATCCCGCCATGGTGCGGGGGGACCCTGCTGTCCGTTCCAATTAAACGCTGCTGCTGCCCGGAAGCAATCACACAGCAAACGGGGGTCATTGACAAAGGAGAGGCATGAAAGGGGACCAATTAGTTTGCTGAATACTGACTTCATCCCACGTGTAAAAGGCTTGCTCAGTGTCACTTTTACATGATTTAAAAGCCCCACACAGTTAAATCAGAAGTCAATGAAGTCTCTCGGATATATTTTTGGGTGGAGTTGTCATCATTTCAAGTTAAATGCAATTTTTTTCAACACCTGCCGAGCAAAAAAGTTAAAATGAAGAAAAATGCCCAAGCATCGGCGAGGCTGAAATCTGACAACTCACTGAAAAATATCACCCATAGCTGTTATGGGTCTATGTAGGAATGGCATATATACACGCAAAATCCAAAAAATAATTATATTTAAAAACGACAACCCATACTTACCAAGACATTGTTGGTTATTAATTTCATGAGAGATATGGACAAATACAGCATCAACTCATGTTGTTCACTGTAATAAACATTCATCAGCATCTACGTGTATGACATCAAGCTGCATCATTATATTTCACAAGAAAAATATATTGTGAGAGTATCAAACAGGTTGTTTTAAAATAAACTGAATTTAAGAGCTCTGATTATTGTTTTCCAATATTTTGACTAGAATACATGAAGATGAAAAACAAACATACACAAGACAGACGGACACTGTGCAGCACATAATGGACCAACAGTTATAAACACACATGAATAGTATTGGCACGACAGCATGTTGTCTCTCAGAAAGGCTAACCATGTGGCACAGTGCTAGAGTGGACCACTCTGCAACATGCGTCTCTGTGGGAAATGTTACAACACATTATGTTGCAATAAAAACAAATGGGGGAGCATCACTGTGATGCAATATCTTAAACACCCTCGCTAGGCGAATTCATCAAGCCATAGAGTTATGGCTAAGGTTACATTAAAAACTCCCACAAAGCAGCGCTCTACACTCAACAAAAGGGCTTTAAGTGGTTGCTTTTATCACCAATCAAACTCTTTACTGGCGTGTTTTTATCACAATAAAAGTTGATGGGCTTTTTTTTAAAAGCTATTTAATTTGTTGAACTATAGCAGGTCTACATATGGGAAGAGAGCATTTGTATTCCTCCCAATTGTATGCGTGTGTAACAAACAAGTACAAAAAATAACATATCCAGATTACGTTTGATTACCATTGCTGTGTTAGAGAATACAGCTTAAAATAAACAAGGGATATCATATAACAATAAGAAACAAACATGATATTGTGTTCCTAGTAAAGTTAGTATTGTCTTCTGCAGGGGTCCATACTCACACAGAGCAGGATTCCACCAGCGTGGCACAATGTGGGGTCACTCAGATAGATTTGACATAAATCACACATAACCTTGTTCAGGCGGATGACTCACCAGGTCTCGGACAAGAGGCACTATCCTCTTGCGGCGTAAATCTGGCATGCTGTCAATACCATAAAGAATACTGCCAGACCTGGAGAAGCAGACAGATTTAAAGTGTATTAATATCATAATAATGCCATGCTGGGGGAGACATTACAACGGAGAAAGGGGGGCTTTGATTTACACAGCCGGCGATGCCATGGATCACGCCTCCTACCTAACCTGTCCCACCCCGTCCTCTGCACTTCACACGGGGCCGACCACCAACAGGAGAGCTTCATGTGATCCCCAGATGTTACAGAAGTACTCAGATCTTTTACTTATAAGTTAAAGTAGCATTACTAGTGTGTAAAAGTACTCTGTTACCAGGACAAGTTCTGCGATAACAATGGTACTCAAGTAAAAGTATTTGCATCCAAATCTACTTAAAGTACCAAAAGTACAAGTACTCGTTATGTAGGAAGGACAATTTACTTTGTGTTGCAGCTGGTAAAGTTGTAGCTAATTTTCATTAATTATTCTATTATAGTTTATTAGTTGATTTATGGTTTGATTTATTCATCTAAATCTGCAAAGTAGCTAGTATCTAAAGCAAACATACTGTAATTGCAGTTTTAAAAAAAAAAGCACAATGTTATTGCACAAAATGTAGTGGAGTAAAATGTTGAAATAGCATAATGTGAAAATACTCAAGTACCTCAGATTTTCACAAAAGTATATTGATTGAGTGATTTTACTCTTAAGTATTACTTATTATCTGCTGGATCTGTAGACCCTGTCTCTTTTATTTGATCTAAACGCTTATATTGCTGCATTAATACCTGTTAATACATATATCATTGAAATGCATTGTTATTACATTTTTAAATACTGAAGTTGGAGTTATTTTCTCCATTCCTCAAAAGTAGACACTTGAAGATGACTTCTCCTCAGTCTGCGCAACACTTTTTTAATCTCTAGGTTTTGTCTCACTCTCTCCATCCTTCAACTCTCTTGTGCACTACTTTGCTCCCTCGCTGCTTTCCCGTGAGGCTCTCAGTGGCATCACCTCAACTGTCACTCAAAGCCTCTATAATGACCTCAACATGACATCAAGGCCCCAATGCCTCCACAAAGATAAAACTCCACAAGCTTTCCTGTCAGTGCTCTCAGCGACATCAGTGGAGTGACCCTAAAGATACACAACGTGACGAGCTGTACCGCCCCTCGCCCCTCCCGAGGAGCCGTGCTTCCCGCTGCCTCTTTACACTAAGCAGGCTGCAAAAGGCTGCAAAGTGCTAGCATTAGCTGGGGTAATGGAGGTTAAATATGATTGTTAGCTGTTTTTTCTTTATGACAACATCTGTCTTTCACGTAGGTTTTCTACAGTGATCGTTTGAACGCATTTCCGAGTCATTAATTAGGTGTGTGAAGCCAAGAGGTTACGGTTCTTTACAGATGTTGTGAAGGCATCAAACATCTTGAACATTCATCTTCTCGCTGTGGTTGGTCACAACATTGGGAGTGGGACATCTTAACAGGGACTGCATGCCAGAGAATCAGCATGTCTGCAACATTTGTGCTTCATATGCCTCAGCATGGGGGTACAAAACAGCACAGTAGCAAAGATTCATGTACTTATAAACAGATTAGATTGGGAAATGAGCCACAACTCACCCTCCAGACTGCAAGCCGAGCAGTTTGGGGTCCAAAAGACTGCGAGGCTGCAGAAAGAAGAAACACACGATGTAAAACAAGCAATACAAGGTGAGTGCAAACACCTCAACACAAAGCGAGCAGGAGCTAAATGAAAACAAAAGAAAAAGTATTTGTGACTTTGGGTACTTTGGGAAATACAGTACAGGTCATTTCAGGATAACAAAATGATAGGGGAAATACAGCACAGGGAGAAGGGAGGGAAGCAATACAGGCAAAAGACCAAATTATTCCACATCAATGTAATTTGTGGACTGAAGACTGAGAGTGTTGCCGCTCTCAGTGCTTCAGGCAGGGTTTGAGTATTGTGTAACACTCGCTCTTCACTGACCAAAAAAGTTCAGTTTGCAACACAAATCAACGTCAGCAAAAGGGATAACACGGATAACCAGCGCAAAACAACAACAACAGGATGACTCAAAGGCACAGGATACATTCTCTTTCATACTTCCGGATATCATTTCTATTCATCTACAGAAAACTACACACACTCTTACGGATACAGCCAGGTATTATTTCAAATCCGCTTCAAAATACACACTTAATCCACACACCACAAAAGACAGATTTAAAATCATGTACACAAAGACATGCACATGCTATAAATCACAAGGGGTTCATGTGGTTGACGATAAACAATGACTTTAAACCTGTGTATCCAAATCTCCGCTGTCTGCAGGGAGAAAATGACAGAAATGTGGAGAGTTAGGGAGCAGCTGGAAAATATACACACTTAGTTAGGCCACTTATCTGCTATCACCACCTGATGACACAATTCTGTGTTGCTAAACAATTTATGCAGAAATGGAGACACAGTCAACATTTGCCTCAAGGAGAATGGCTTTGAACTCTGAATACCTTATGAAGTAGAAGTAGAAAAAAAACCAGGAGGCTCTCAGATGACGGTCGAAAGGCGAACATATATAGTGTATGTAGATTAAATCTATGCAGCACAAATTAAACAACGATGCCTTTGATATATAACATCACCTGAGTTAACCATCATATCTATAGAGACATGGGACATTAGGTAAGCATAGCCGGTTGGTTTCATATTGCCATTTTGAATGCAAACGACGAGAGGGCAAGCTCTTTCAATAAGCAAGACTGCAGAGGTGTAATTACTGTGCGATTGATCCATGGGTGATAAATGGCAGCACAATCATGACCTAACGTGTTGCAAACAGAAAACAGCTGTTCACAAGAGAACGATCAAATTACTGCTCTGATTAAAATGACATGATACACGGTTTCTTGTCTGCGTGCAGTTACCGCATCATCAGTATGAGGCAATGCAAATGAGCTTCTTTCACTTGTATCTATTCAAATGGGTTTGGTCTGCTTGGTTGAAAGTTGTGCCCTGGTAAAAAATCACATCATTAAATTATGAATTGATAACCATTAAAACAGCAATTACTCCCGACTTGCCCAATGATTGAGAACACAGTACATAGCATTTGCGGGATGCTATTACACAGTGCGCTTTAGGACCATTAGTGTTTACCACAAGTGCATATCTTTTTATAATGACCGTCCTTATGGAGGCGCTGGTTCTATCAAAAAAACCTTTATGCTCAATCAGGCTCACAGTAGGTATATTGGCCCTATTATAGAACATGTTTACATGCTTTAATGTTCTAAAAACACTTTTTTGCAAATTGTATACCTGTATTCAACTCCTTTATGAAATGCTCTGTTTTAGCGCTTACTGTATCCCTGTCTGCTGTTATTGGCTTGAGAGGATGGCTTATTTCTCAAGCCATTGTTGGAGATACTCAGAAAGATGGCTCGTATATTCTATTAAGCCTATATGTGCCAAAAAGAAGGGCAGCCAAATGTGAATGGCTTGTAAATGCCATGTCTTCTGACCGAGGCAGCCCAGAAAATTCAATTTGACAGGATTTTTCCGACTTTAAATGCTTTCAGTAAACACTTTACCTTTTTACAATTTAACTATTCAAGTATATATAGTTCAGGAAAGGCGTATATTTGTAGAGAAACTGCAATCTTAGTACAACTGTGCGAATATATCTTTTTAGGGGGTATAGGCGATACAAAAAGGTTGCACACACGCAGAGACACAGCACTCAAAGGAGAGCTAAGCCGAAAGTGGGTGCCATGGACAGCGATCAGCTAAGCTACTTTCAGCACTGCTATACAAGATAGAGCCATCTCCTCGAGCAGCGAGTCTGTAGCTGCACTAGATAAAGCCAGACCACAAAGATAGGCTATAGGCTGCTGATATAAACCTCATTTCAAAGGTGCCTTAAATCTGTGGAACAAAAATGTAATTGATTGGTAGGAAACAGCCTCTCTGTGTGCTGCGTGCAACATGTTGAGGTTCCAGCAGTAGCAGTAAATCCTGTATTTCAGTACCGACACACTCTCACGCTCTGTACATAGATCCAAGCTTGCCGGAGCAGAAAAGCCTGCACATGGCTGATAGTATAACCAGGACTGACCCCTGCTCCAACACACGGAAACATGTGTTTTTATGTGGACACGTTCAGGCATACATTAACACAGAGACGCACTAACGCACACATAGTGGTGTGTGTCTTGGTATAAATAGAAAACACACAGTGGTGGAAACAGTCCTCTTTGCCAGCATGGAAATCAATATTAACTCCAGAAACCCTTAATCAGCGATGAGTCATTTTGTGAATACCATTATTTTTACAGATATTCTTGAGTATTCAACACAATACGTATGCTATGATCGCAGTCCAAACGTGTGAGTGTGTGAGGGCATGAGGATAATTACAAGGGAGCTTATGAAAAACTGAGGTAATTAAGATAATAAAGAGGACCAGGACCTCTGATAGCAACTCAAAACCTCTAGCCTTCTTTGGAAATGTAAGGCTTGAGTATAAAAGCTAGCAAGACTGCAAGAGTATATGGGCATGAACACGTCCCTTAAGTGCGGCAAATACATGTTCCCTATGCTGCCAAAAGCTACGGCCCAGATGCCTTTGACCCTTTTTTTGTTAGTGAGAATAAAATAGATTTTATACTAAATAACTTAGACAAGGTTAATCTCTTCAGCCATATTCACATTGCCATGTTTTTGTACTTTTAATACATATGGCGTGAACTGAGGTAAGTTCCGGTAGAAGTCCTTTAAAATTACCTTTTTTTTCAATAACTAATAATTGACTCTCTCTTTTTTGCCTTTATTAGTGTTGCCATATCATTGTGTAATTGAAAGCGCTATATAATTGCCATGTATGATCATTATTTTGAGTTTTTAATATATTCATATCGCCTACATTGCATATTGTCATTTCAGTATGGGGTTGGAACCTTGCAGCGTATCTAGGGTAATAACATCTCAAGCGTTACTTTTGCACATTCTGCTAAATATTAAATCCACAGACCTCTCTGCAGAGAGCAGAAGGATTGTGTAAAAGTACATTCAGGGAGAAGCAGGAGAGAGGAGAGACCATGAGGGCATGGCTGACATGGCTGACATGACCTCCAGTTGTGTTCTGGCACATGGGACCAGCGCAGCGAGACCCCAGCACACAGCATGCTGTCGGCCGCAGACCTGAAGTGAAACCACCCTGATAAAAATGGAAGAAAAAAAGCTCACTGGAGCAGAAAAACCTTCTGGTGTCAACGAAAACACTCAGTTACTAGTCTCTACGGGAAAGTGACTAAATATCTGAAGTGAAGCATAATACTAGCATCTTTTAATAGAAAGTCTTTCCATCACGCAAACAATAATGCTACACTGTCAGCTAAATATCAATAAACATTCAGGTAAAAGTTAAAAAGACATGCATAATGTAATACTTGAAATGTTCTGCTTTTATGATATTTATGACCAGCTTTTTTAGCATTACCTAATGCTGCCTAGTTCAACCAAGGCTTCTGAGGCGTGCAATATTAACACATAAGAGAAACAGTTCTGGCCTGGTTGTTAATGAAAATGTCCATATTCCCATTCAGTGCAAAGACATGATTAAGGTTGACCTTCATGCTGCTGCTACATTGGCCTTCAACACTTGCACTTTACTAATGATCACAATTTGTTTCTAACAGCAACAGTCAACCTTGGTTTATTTTAGAAAAATCTTCCTCTGACTCAGTATTAGTTCATCAGACCCGACAAAAAGTACTTATGGGCTGGTGTGTCTTCATCCCACAAGTAGGCAGATTCAGGTTATCTAAAATATAATCAATTTATTAATTATATATTCATTTGTGAAGGTCAGACCAATTTTAGTATTTTATATTATGAATTCAAAATGAACATAGTGTCGACACTTACAATATGATCAATAAGAATTTCAGTTGACTCAAATATTGATTATTATGTGCTCGGTTCGGTGAGTTCCCGACAGCTGTGATATTTTGATGAAATGTATATACAGATTTCTGTATTTATTTATTTATGACGTTATGTTGGATTTTCATAGCCTTCAATGCATTTATTAGTTGACTATATCATTATATAATCGATGTAATACATTTTGTTTCATATTATCATATATTAGACAACTAAAGGCTGTATTATAAATCATTTCTGTCTGGATACAGGATGACAGATCTGTGATAAAACAATGAGAGCTTTCACCCCTCCACGCTTTGATGTAATGACATGTTGTGGCTCAGAGTGAAATGTGAACGTCATGGGTGCCTCTGCTACTGATTTGTTCACTGCTTGTCCATCTGATGACTCAAACAATACCACATGACCAGACCACATCCTCCTATAGAAGAAACATGCATCATCTACTGTATATGTGAACTCGCTGTTCCCATCAGCTCCGATTTCTTCAGCTATGACTAAATGTGTTTGAAGCTGTGTCAGGCTGATTTCAGAGGGTTCATATTATTCAGTTTCTGCTCAACAGTTCCAGCCTATAGGCATGAACGAGGAATAGAACATTAGGGTAAAACGGGGTAATTGGCCCTTCTATTTAAAGATATGTGCATTTTGTTTTTTAAACTGAGATCTAATTTGAACATGGCAAAACTACTATAAAATATTTAGTTTTATGTTATTATTCTAGTGTTATTTAGTGGGAAAAGTATAAGCATGATGATAAAGAGGAATATTTGGAATTCCCCAATCAGAGAGAGGATACTGTGTGTCTAATCTGAAAGCCATAGATATGATATGAGGTCATGTATTGGAATTAATGTCAGCTCTTCAAAGGTTTAAGAGTAAACTGTGCCGTTGAGGCTTTTCCTGTTTACTACAGTTAAATCAAAACAGCGATATTGAATCTGCCAGTGCTTTGAATTAGATAGTATCATCTAAAACAACAACAGAGACTCTTCATTCCCTGTATCTGCATTTTTCATACACACACTTTCATGAGAAATGGTGCACTAAGCATAAAGAGGGTCTACCTCCTTTGCTCCCCTAAGAGCAAGCAGCAAACTTCACTAGCAGCAGACCTCTATAAATATTCCAAGCAAGGCTGACCTGGTTACAGAATGCCCTTGGGAGTGTGAATTAGCATCTGAATACATACACTGCTGTAGCCGGTTGAAGACAGGCCTGGCAGGAGTGGCAGTACTGCTGAGACTCCCTCCACAGCTCCCTCAAAGACCAGCCAGCATGCTTCAGAGGCCGAGCATGATGAGGACACATCAGATACACAAGATGAAAGCATGAGTCTAATGAGGGGGGAGTGTATGCATCTCTGTGCTTCCATTAGTAGGTATTTCTCCATTAGTAGTATAATGGGTTTTAAACAACTGGCCCATAAATGCATATTACATTGATTTCTATCAACCCAGAGCAAGTGAAAGAGATTGTGTTAAATGTCACGTCGTTAGTGGTAATGCAACTTTCAGGAAAAGCTTAATGCTGGACAGAGTCAGAGTTCGATGTCAAGTTGCATTATATATGCTTTGGGTGACAGCGGATACAGCAGGTTAATGATTTAATAACTGAAATGTATGGAGTGTTACAATATTCTATTTAAAGTAAAACCACTTTTTTACCAAATAAAAAGCTACCTAAGCAAGTGAAAAATTGTCATGTTTTGATTCCTTCGTTTCTAGGTTTGTCAGCTTGCTGCTACATAGACAATCTGCGAAAAATACCCATTAATGGCTTGTACCAATATTTACAATGACCTCTTATCATCAAAATAAGCACAGTATAAACTCTAATGTATCTTCCTAGTGTTGGCCTTTCTCACATTGTCTCAAATGTTCTTCACACAGTTCGGTGAAAACTAACAAAAGCATCTTGACTCATACACCACTTTTCCTAGTACCAGGAAAAACGATATACTATGTACAATGTTTTAGACAAGGCCACTGAGTAATGTGAAGAAAGATGAAGAAAGGAGCCGAAAGCCATCAGAGACTGAGTATATTCATATGCCCAGAATCTAAAGCACGCCACAACTTGCACATGAACGAGTCAATACTGAGAAGTGAGTCAATCTGACTCGTATTGCCCGGTAGACAAGCAAACACAATGTATATGAAGGGTAAATATTCAGATTGTATCAACAAGGATGAGTAACACTGAATTTAATAATTTGAACAATAGTCATGGTGTGTGTGTCTAAGTCTTTGGTTATAATTGTGATGACAATGTGTCCTTTCTATCTTGCATACTAATAGTTGCAGTTTGTTGGTGTTAAAAGGTCAGTAGGCATGGTCACATTTAATTTAAAAAGAGTTTTGGAAAATATTTTTTCTCTGCAGCATGTGTGTTGAATGTTGAATGTGGCAACTGTGTTTGTGCACTCATCTGTCACACAGTCCTCATGTGCCGGTATTCCCTGAACTAAAGTACCTACCTCACCATGAGTACCGCAGTAGCAGCTACATATGTAGGTCAGGAGCTTTTTCATTTTAAGTAAGAGTGGACATTCCCTGGTCTCTTTTTTCACTCCAGTTGAAGGACTACTTTTCCTTCAATTAATCAATCTAACCATGTGTTGATTTTGAATTGTGTCTTTTGTACATAAGTCTCAAGCCATGTGTTACACAGCATTTTAATTCAAGGCCATTCTGCAGGAAGGCAAACGTATGATACAGAAATACAAATGAGAGCATTGGCAATATATATTCTGCTCCATGTCAGGCATATCTCCTTTTTTCAAACACGATAGTGCAAACATAGGTGACATACAGAACCTCCTTAATGCAAAGTCAATGGTTGCGGTCGAATAGTCCAAAAATCAGCTCCTAACGTCTATCCTTATCGTCTATCCCTTGACCTCTGTGTGAAACGTCATGGGGTTAAGGGATAGTGGATAGGAGAATTCAAAAGGATTTAGGAGAAGAGACTGTGATACTTTAGAGAATCCGACTGCATTTTCACTATCCGACGTGTTTATGATGCGCCAGCGGACGTCATAAATGTGTCTGCTGCTGTGGGGAAACTATGGAAACTATAGTTTTCTATACAGCGGACTACATGGATGTATAATAAGAACGAGGGACTACTGTAAACTCATCTAGAGACTCTGCACCGTGCTCTGATGCTGTTGTTTTATGCTTTATGAACGGGGACAACAGAGAAACATATTCTTCATGACCAAAGTTGGAATTGAAATAAAAAAATACGTATGATTGTATGAACTATGAAAAGATCTTAAAATCAATACAAATGTATTTATTATAAACGTTAGTCCTTAACATCTATCACTGTGTATATCACCATTCAAACATCTTTTAAAAGTTGAACAAACCCCACACAGCTCAGTAAAGACTGTGAAATGTTGACTTTATTTGATCATTTCAGTAAAAACTAACGTTCATATTTCTCTTTTTGATTATAATACTGATGAACGTTCAAAAAAGCACTTTGGCAAGTTACCACATACGTTTTAAAATGCTTAATAAGCACCGTAACCTTCATGATATCATTTTTCGGTCATAATCGGTTGTTTCCGTGAACGGCCGAATGTTTTGTGACGGCAAATGCTGCGGCTGCAAGGCATTGTGGGGCAGCATTTTCTCCTCTCCTTTCGTAAAGGGAGGTCCAGTGGTTCCTAAGCTAAAAGAGGTTATAAAGGAAGTTTGAAACCTCCTTTCCTATCATCTAGAGCAGGGGTTTTCAAAGTGTGGGAAGGTGAGCCTCCCCTCAGAGAACATGAGAACAGCGGCGCCCCCCCTCCCAATTATTATTGCTATTATTATTATTATTGTTGTTGTTGCTATAATGCAGGGGTATTCAATTGCATTTCAAAGAGGTCCAGTAAGAGAAAATGAAGACTGTTTCTCTCCTCTTGTCTCGTCTCTGTGTGTGTGTTTGAATCTATCGTGCTGACTCACTGAGTGCACCGATATGATTGGCTGAGTAGCATCACCTCCTTAAAACATTAAACAATAACTTTTTAAAACATTTTTATCTTTATGTTTTAAACATGTTGTATAAAACTCCCCCACTACTTGGACTATTCCTTGCACCCCTCTAGAATAAGCCCGAATGGTCTCAACTTATAACAAGATCGCAAGGACACTGGTAGCGATCGGACAATTGAGTGTTGTTCAGTGTGTTGTGGAACATGCGTGTGCGTGCATGAAAATATACCACACACCCAATTACAATAGCATGTTCAATTCACTACCATGGAAGTTAATAAAGTTGTTAAAGTTGGAACAGCCTGTGGACAGCCGTTCTTCCTTGCATGTCAGTCGCCGACACCTTCTTACAGAGGACAGGCAAATCTAGCTGCAGCACGACCCGTATATTTTCGCACGGTGTTCTCAACACATATATTTTTTTTTAAATTTACATTTTCAACATCGTGGATAAATCCTTATATGCTCCCGGCAACACACTGAACGTCAACTTTGCCTCCTTATTACACTCACCCCTACTTTAGTGGGAACAATGAGTCTGCGTCTTTGATGCACACAGGAATAAACGCAGATCATCCTCTGGCTGCAGCCTTCACCGGCACTTGCTTTTGATCAAAGTCAATGCGGAAAACCTGCACTCACACAGGTAGGTGGAGGTGAAGGGAATGAGCACTTTTACAGCCTTTTTGGCGAGGTGGGGGAACCCACAGTCTCCACAGACAGCCAAAAGTGTGCAAGTGTCACTTTACTCGTCTTTTTCTCGTTGTTCTTTTTCTCAAGCTGCGCCTCCCCTGAAGCTCTCTGGCGCCCCCCAGGGGAGGCGCGCCTCACACTTTGAAAACCGCTGATCTAGAGAATTCAAACGGCACATATCATGGCTGCCACTGAGTTACTTCCGGGTCATTTCACTCCGTTAGGAAGGTTCCTAAGCTAAATGGACTATTCGACTGCAACCTACGTGTGAGACTTCATGTCGACGCATGCTTGAACTGTCTTACCACACATTGACTGTAGAAATATTTTAGTGTGAAGTATTGATGGTAGTTTTGGAGGCCAGCCCTATCGTAGCTTTTAGAGGTCTTTTCAATATTGATGATAAATGATAAACCTTCAGAAAACATGTTTAAGAGTATTATCCTCTCAGCCACAGTCTGCTACTAAAAGAACCTAGTTCTGTGCCATGGGAATACCAATTCAAAGTCAATGCCACCAGAAACACTGTCATCCACCTCCAGAGAAAGTCCTCCAACTCAGCTTTTCAACTCAAAGCATATTACCAATTCAAAGAGAAATCGTTCAAGTTGGTCAAGTCTGATGTTCCCACAAATCCAACAATATTAAACCACCACGTTTCAATTGTACAGCTTGTATCGACCACACGAATGAAATCTATTCACTATGATTCAGACACTAAAACGCTGTACCCACTGAATGTTAAGGCTTACCAAGGACATCAATGTTTTTGTATATCTTGTTAACTTAACCCTTAGATGCATAAGTGGGTCTTTTTGGACCCGGTGAGGTGGTTTTCTTGAAGTATCTCTGTAATTACATTTTTTTATCATTTCATATTCCAGCTATTCCGCAAAAAACATGTTTTGGATATCATGCCATTCACATTTTTAATTTACATTTTAAGAAATTGTAGTTTTTGTATTAGTACCCCAAGCTTCCATAAGTGGGTCAAAAATGACCCGCATGCATTTTCTATGGAATCCTATGGGAAAACGTTTTTTTTCAAAATGTAGAAGACATTTCTAAAATGATAAATAGTGAAAAATTAAATATAAAATATTTCTAGTGTGAACCAAAATATAATACTAAATATTATACAAGACATTTTTCTTAACCAAAATGACAAAAATTGCATAAAAACACATATTATTCTAATACGGGTCCTTTTAGACCCACTTATGGAAGAGTGTAGGGTCCAGTCACTCGTGCATCTAAGGGTTAAAAAAACATGTGTACTTGAGATTAGTTACCTACATTTTCCAAATAATTCTAATGTCATTTTCCTTTTCATAGGCATTCTTAGGTCAGAATTCAGGTGTTAACGGTACATCCACACGGCAGCATGCGTTGAAGCTTGCCGGTGGGCGTGTCTGGCGTGCGACCAACAACCAATCACATTAATCTCCCGCCCTGGACACACAAGCACGCGGTTTGATTGGCTAGAGCTTGTACTGGCATATGATTTGATTGGCTGGCGCTTCCGTCGACGCTTGAAAAGTTTAACTTTTCTCAACTTTCGAAGCGAGCAACGGAGGCAAAGCGACACGACGGAACCACAATGCAGTTCGGCAAAGCGTGACGTCACCCCATTCAAAGTGAATGGGAAGCGTCTCCGTTGAAGCAACGCACGCAGCCGTGTGGACGGGCCGTACGTCTTTAGGAGAGAAATTAAACTTTTAAAGGATCCTCCAACATATGACATTTAAGAGTCTATTGCTGTATCTTTTCAGTGTAAAACATGACTTTGTACATTCATGTTGCTGAAAAACTCACGAGTGCAAACATGAATACACCTACCAAACAGTCGGCAATCTTTGTGAAGTACTGCAAACTACAAAGTATTCACAATTTGTAGTTAAAGTGCTGTGATTCCAAACCACTGATATAGTTATTTAAGTCACAACTGTCTCGTTTTGATGACTACTTACTGTTACAGTTGTACCTGTATTGCTAATGTAATTCCTTATTAAACAGTAGTAAAACATTATACAAATAGTAACAATGAGACAAACACAAAATAATTAAGAGACATACCTCCTGCCAGGATCTGCTGCTCAAGTTCAGCCATCTGTTTCCTGTAAGCCCTCAGTGCGGCCTCCTTGAATGTTGGTCGGATACGTTTCTTGGATGGGGCCTCTGTTGACTTCTCTGTAGACTTCTCCTCTGAAATATTTTTGTTTTCATCCTCTTTTTGATCCACTTTTTCAGACACCTCAGCTACCTCCTCTGTTATCTCCTCTACCTCTTCTAACTCCTCATCGCCCTCTTCCATCTCCTCTGTCACATCATTGTCATCAGGATCTTCTACGTCTACATATTCCACCATTGCGTCATATTCAGCTGTGTCCTCTGTGAGGTGGGTTTCATAGTCTTCATTGTACTCTTCATCCAAATTGCAATCATACTCCAGAACACATGCCTCTTTACTTGTCTCATAGTTATCTGTGGCTTCAATATCTTGAGAGGCCTCTAAGTCCTCAAAGGCATCATCATCTTGAGAGGCATCAACGTCATCAGACACATCATAGTCCTGAGAAGTCTCACACTCCTGCACAGCTTCATCTGTCTCATCTGTCTCATCAGCATTAGTTCTGTTCTCCAAGTTGGCTAGTACCTGCTCCATCACTTCAACATAGTGGGTCTCATTGTCCACTGGTTGTTCCACAGCTTCTGGGTCTGAACCTGCTTTCTTATCCTCTGCCTTGTTAAAGACAGGCTCTTTGTAGGCATCTGAGTCTGTTGCAGTAGAAGGGTTACTAACACCAGAGGTGGACAGGGTGCGAAAACGGCCCATAAATGATGAGCTGGTGGGCGCCTCTGGAGGAGCAGGATTAGGAGTGGGAGGGGCAGACTTCAAAACAACCTCCAGAGCTGACTTAGCTCTCTGCAGTGTAGAGCCAAAGCCAAAACCAAAGGACTTCTCAGTGAGATCTATGCTGAGCCTACTACTCCAAGACTTGGGGACCTCCTCAACTTTCTCTGTTCGAATCTCACTCTGACTGCGGTACATAGTTGAAGATTTATTCTGAGACTGGTGAAAGCTATGATTGACATCCAGTTCAGGGAATTTATCCTTCGGAACTACTTTGGGGGTTTCTTTAGGGGCATCTTTAGATACTACTTTGGGTGCAACTTTAGGGGCTTCTGATGGGACTGCTTTTGGGATCTCATTGGGTAGCACCTTGGGACTCTCTTGAGGTGCTACCTTTGGGGCTTCTTGAGGTGGAATCTTAGAAACTTCTTGAGGTGGAATCTTAGAAACTTCTTTAGGTGGAATCTTAGAAACTTCTTGAGGTGAAATCTTAGAAACTTCTTTAGGTGGAATCTTAGAAACTTCTTTAGGTGGCATCTTAGAAACTTCTTGAGGTGGAATCTTAGAAACTTCTTGAGGTGGAATCTTAGAAACTTCTTTAGGTGGAATCTTAGAAACCTCTTTAGTGGGTACTTTACCAGTCTCCTTAGATGCTATTTTAGTTATCTCTTTTGGGGTCTCTTTTGGGGGTAGTTGTGCAGCTTCTTTGGTAACCTCTTTAGCAACAACTTTCAGACCTTCTTTAGGTGCAACTTGTGGTAGATCTTTTGCAAACACTTTAGGAGACTCCTTAGGGGATTCTTTAGGGGACTCTTTAGGGGTTGAAATAGGGCTCACAAATGGAGTTATTTTCGGGCTCTCTTTCGGTGACTCTCTTGGACTTTCTTTTGGAGTCACTATCGGGCTAACTTTCGGGGTAGTTTTAGGAGTGACTTTGGTAGGCTCATTAGAAGTTATCTTTGATGTCACTTTAGAAACTTCTTTAACAGTGGGCTTTGTTGTATCTTTAGGTGTTACTTTTGTACGTTCTTTAGGAAGGGCTTGAGAGGGTTCTTTAACTGCTGATTTCTGTACCTCTTTAGATACATCTTTAGGAGTTGCTTTAGAGGTCCCTTTAGATGAAACTTTAGTAGCAGAAACCTTTGAGACTTCCTTAGGCAATATTTTGGTGGTTTCTTCTTTAGGAGCCAATTTAGTCTGTTTATGTGTAGACTTAGCAGCAGCTTTAGGGGTATCTTTAGATGATACTTTAGTGTTTTCTTTTGCACTAATCTTATATTCTTCTTTAGACTGCCGGGCAGATGTCTTGATGACAGTCTCCCGTTCTGTGACGGGAGGAATAATGTGTGTGGTTATAGGTGGTAGAGAGTCTCTGTCAAGCATCATGAATTCCTCTTCTCCTTCAAATTGTAAATCAACCTCCTGACATTTAGTGATGTTTTCTGGAAAACCGGGGATGGTTGATGGGTCAAAGGGACTGCTGACCTCTATAGAAGCTTCCAAACCAGAGTCAGCACCCTGCTCGAGATGATGCCAGTCTTTCCAGGGTGATAGGTCACCTTGAAGAGAGACCTGGGAGCCACTGTAGTGGCTTCTGTCTCCTGACATGCAGACAAGTCCATTGCTCACCCCACTGTCAATAGTTTCTGTAGTCTCAATCTCATTGTGTTCATATGTTTGATTATCATGGCCGAGCGGCTGAGTCTCGCTAGCATACCAGGAGGTGGACATGTCTTCTTGTTTCCTCTGCCACAGTTCCTGATCGGAAGAGGACAGCAGTGAGCCGCCATTTGCCCGTGTAAAATACTGACTTTCTGAAAAGTCCTCGGAGTACGACTGGCAAAGCTTTGAGCAGTCAGACTCAGAGCGGCTGAGTTTTGGGGTGGAGTAGTCACTCTGGGAAAGCCAACCTGGGGTCAAATCAGAGTAGTAAGCCTTTGCATGCTTGTCTGGGTCATAGTAGGCGTCATCAGCATAGTGAACAGTGCCTGAGTAGCCGGCTTCCTCTCCTGACCGGCTATGGTCATGGGAACGCCTCTTCTCTGATTTGCTCTTGTGAACAGGCTTTGAAACCACCATTGCATATTTATTTCTGCTTAATTCATCTAATTCTTTATCACTGTCCATTGAATCCCAGTCATCGCTCTCCACTACTTTGTCCTTCCCTGAGACTTTTATATCCATGCTTTCATAGGTTTGTGAGGAAGACATTGCTTTGTCTTTTCTCTCCTTTCCATCTTGAGTTAAGCTATCTGTAGAGACTATAATACCTGTTCCTTTGAGTTTATAGCACTTTTTTAAGACCACATCTCTTTCTTGGGTTGTTGCAAAAATAACAATAATTGGGCGGGGTTTTGCATTAGAACATTCTCTCTGTTGCCCTAACCTATGAGCAAGCTCAATTTTTATTGTTTTAAGGGCATCAACGAAACCCATTTTGTCTTTCAGTATTTTGTATATTACACTCTCTGTTTTCTCTGCCCTTTCTTCGGGAACATTAATGAACCGCAAGGTTGAATTATTGGCCTGGTGGCTAATTTGTTTTATGTAGTCATGAATATCACGTGTTTCCCTTCTAGATTGGACAAATCCTGTGCGAAGCTGCTCAATCTCACTTTGAACTACTTCCACACTGCTGGATATCTCATCAATGGAGCTTTTTAGGGCATTTACATGGCCGCGTAGCTCGGACAGCTCTGTCTCTATCTGGCTGATCCCCTGAAGCTCCTTAAAGATCATTTCCATGACATCCTGGGTCTGACTAATGCAACCTGTGGAGGAGGAGCCAGGCTCCAGGGTTGAGCTCTTTTGCTGCCGTCCAGCACGGTCCAAGGACTTGCTCCGGATGCCCAAGGTTTTCCTCCAATTGCTCACCTCGGAGTCGGAGGAGACACATTCCTGACTCTTTTTCCATTTTCTTAACTTGCGTAGAGCACCAAGCCTAAGTGTGTGTAGACTTGAGCGTTCCACTCGCTCGCCCTCAGAGCTGCCATCAGAGGGAGCCAAACTGATGAGGCTCTTCCTGTTTCGTCTTACTGGCATAGTGTGTGATTTTTGCTCATCCAGTCTCCTTACAAGTTTTGTCTCACTCAAGGAGTCAGAGTAATTACTATCAATTGAAAGAACCTCAGAAAAGATACTTTCATTATTATTCAAAAAGAGAGAGTTTTTCGGGAGTCCATTTGCTATAGCTACTCGATAGCTGAAAGTGGGTGACAGTGATGAGCAATCGTTTTTTCCGTCGTCTTCTTCAAGCGATATGTTACGTGCCGAAGAGCATTTGGAAATCTTTTTAACGGTAGTCTTCAGTGTGGTAGAGAGAGTTAGATTGTGCGCTTGCAAATCAGTGGTCAATTTGGGCTCTTTATTTTCACTTCTCTCTTTCTTCTTTATTGGGTTTGCCAATTTCTTTGTAAACATTCCTTTGCAAATCTTTTTAATGTAGGATGATATAGTATTTATTAGGGCAGAAACCATGGATGGCAATACTGTGGACTATTTGTATCATCAAGTGGAAGGAGAATTTGGCTGAGAATACAGCGTAGATGAGCCAAGCACGATCAACCTGTGATTGACAATGGGATTCCAGCTCACAGTCACTAAAACCACAGTCCGTGTAGAAGCTCAATATTTTTTAATCCAGTGGCCTTCTTCCCGAAATGGTACATCTCTCTCTGTAAGACAAAAAAAACAAAAAAACAAATATTAACTTTACATTTTCTTGCAGATTCTAAAATATCACGGGCAGGGTTGTTACTTACATATAGAGACTGTGGAAATTAGACAATCAGTTTAATCTAACAATCTTTAGATGTATTGTGCAAAGATACCAATGATTTACATACAACATGGAACATTCATTTGAAATGTTAAACAAATCTCAGTAAAGATTGAATTGCTTTATTGTTTAGCACAATGCTTTAAAACAAATCCCACAGAGCATCGCAGTAACCTATGTGCAGACAAAGAGAGAGAATTAAAGCGTTGTGTGTATGTACTTGTAAGTGGGCGGGGTAGAGGTGTTGGGGGAAATCAATTGCATGTGTATATGACTGCTTGGCATTCATGTATCGATGTGTGTACTGTATTTGTCAGTCAAGGTCAATAGACACTGGCTACACTGATATATCCAGCTTCTACAGCAGGAGAACCAATACTTGTAATTGCTTCAGTGCTACAATACTCTTGTCGGAGTGTGTTTAACACAAATAAATATCTTGATGAATGAAAAATGCGAGAACCCTAAATACGCATCTTCTCTTGTTCGTCATTTTCAACACCATATTTTAAGATCACAAGTCATAATCTGTATATTTGCTATTTTCTATTTATTGATCGTAATGATGAGAGTGTTTCCACAAATTGAAATGATGAGGTTAATGACCTATGTTGTCATACATTAAATGTCTCACTTAGTTAGATTTGAAAGTATCAGCAACTGAACCATTCAGTTGTCATAATGCATATTTGCATCAGACTATATAGTATTTCTGAAAATGAAATGGTCATGTTAGTATCATGGAAAGGGACTAGAGACTAGAATCCCGCCATGTGGCCTTTAACAACTTGGAGTTGCTGAGAGGTGTGTGTTTTCTATAGTAAAACAGGCCAACAGAGTAGAAATGAATGGTTGTTGTGCAGAGAATCTGACAGCTGCTCCACATTAGTTTTGGGATATACATGTAGAGCTTGATGTGTCTACAGTCTCATGACTACAGAGACATGCTCACTTCAAATGAGCTGTGAAACATGGCATCACAGTTCACTTTTAATGCTGGGCTCTGAAGAAGGACCAGGCATTAGCAAATTGAGCTTAAGGCTATAGTTGCCAGCATTGATGTGTTTCTGCCAGATTCATGGTTGATTGAATGAATGTAAGGGCTTCACCATGTGTTAACTTTACAGTTTAAGGTTTGGTGCGGGCATGGGGAAAGGATGTTTGTGCAGGAAACACTTTGCATTGTATGTAATGATGAAGGTCTTGTGCAATAGTACCAATCTTAGTAGGTGAGTAAACTCAATGCAGCTAGTTAGGAACTGTAACCTAAGCTGTCATTTAATGGAAAAGTACTGATTCCTAGAACATTTGGTCAGTATGGACTTGAGTTGTGAAATTAAGAGAAAATCTGCATTGCAATTTAGAATGAGGTAAAGACGACTACAGTACATTTATGCTATGAGAAAGTCATGACTCAGCTATCTTGTAGACTGGCGTAAAGCCAAGAGCAGCCTTTTTGCAACCATTGGGTCATGACCCAAAACTGCCCCTCCTCGCAAATAAATCACATTAGATATTGTTTAAACGTGTTCTGACATTGCCTCAACAACTTACACTAACGTGTTTAGCTCGCATATGAATCTCAAACCTGCATGCACAAAACTGAGGGGCGTCGCAGCACAGGCAGAGTCAACTTGTGTTAATCAGTGAGCTTGCAAGGGTTAAGTGCCTTGTTCAAGGGCACATGTTGTTAGGGTAGGAGAGTGATGGCTTATTCACTTCCTCAACCAGGGTAAGTATATAAGACATGTCTATTAGGCATGTATTGTTTCGTCAATGGTATGGTATGGTATCCAAATAAAAGAATCCTCAAGAAATGATTCATTTTGCAAAATATGTAAAGCCGCTACACACCCACACAGGTGTTTCCACTTATGTTGACGGATCAGACCTCCTCTCTGGACTGTGGGGGCATGAACAGACTAAAACTGATTGACACAACTGTGGTTAGTTTAATTGGAACTGTTATGATTAGAAAGTGTATAACTGTTATTATCCAATAGATTTTTTTTACAACATCACTTAACTCCTAGCTTAGCTCTACCCATCTGTAACCTTAGCAAATCCTAATCAGCCACAGTAATTGTTTGAAAATGAATGTGCGGGTTCCCACTGCTTTGCTGATTAATAACAATGTGGAGAGTTTCAACAGCAGTTTCATGATCAACTAAGACTGGAACATTTACATTATACAGTCATGACCATTTATTCAAATTTGGGGTAAAAACGATTTACTTATAATCAGTCAATCTGAAATTAGTTAGTTATTTTCACATTCAGTGATTCCTTATAGCATTAAAGTAAATTGCAAATGTGTGTGTATAATAAATGAAAATGGTTATAATTTCCACACTTGAATAACACAATATAATGAACAGAATTTAATGTAGGCATGACGGAAATAAAATGAGTGGGATTGTAATGGATTGATATAAAATAGAATGACTTGAAAATTGAAAGGGATATACCACTAAATAATAAAGGAGATTTGGGAGATACCTATATAATATTATAGAAACTAAATAAGTTGGTTGCAACAGAAATGCAGGAATGTGGTCGATGATGATAACAACTGCAAACCTTTCATAGCCAAAGAGTGTTAATAATGCATAAAGTTCAACTTTGGCATCACAATCTATGTCTCCTTTCAGTCTTATACTGAAGAACTGACGGGTTTGAGTGTTGCCTTTGTAAGAAAGTGGTTGAGGTCACGGCTCTGAAGCTAGCCAGTCAGTTGAGATGAAGCACTTCTCTCTGGGCTTTTGGGTTGGCAATGTTGGGTTTCCTTTCTGTTACGATCAAACACACTTTTGTTGCCCTCTGCAGACGTAGAGGTGATACACAGATAACAGAGGAGGTTGTCTCTGGGTGACTGAGCACAGGCAGAGTATCTTTAAGTTGCAGAAATGTGCTGCTAATGCACAGCTCAAGACTTCTCCCTCTGTGGCTGTCAGTGTTAGAGTGCTGTCTTCTGATATGGCTACCAGAAGTACTTTAATTAAACTCAATAAACGGTTACACTGTGCAACTGAGTTTTTAATTCAAGGTTTAAAAGTGGTTGGAAAGGAAAAACCGTTTTGACAAAGCACAAGTATTAACCGAATATTGAATGCACCATGTCACAGGTTCAGCAGATCATGGGGAAAAGATGGCTTTAAGCCAAGCTAATTGCTTTGGTGTGTTGTCAGAAAATAACAAATAAGGGCGTATTCATTATTAATAGTAACAAAAGAAAGGTATTACAAATTGTGTGTACGTGAAGTGTGTTGATATCATCTGATCTGGACGAACACTTGAATTGTAAAAGTTATTAAATCTAAAATAAATGTTTTAATTATATTATTTCTTGATTGGCAAAATGAATCATTCCTTGAGAAATCTCAAAGTACTTTAATTATTCTATTAGTAAAATGTCCATGGGTGGTTAATTTCAGATTAGTGTTGCTTTGAGTGCATTTGCGCTCAGATGTGAGGGGTGAACCGGCAAAAAGGTTCTCTCTAATGCAGAGAAGGAGAAGTTTTGTTCATTGTTCATTTTGTCATCAATACTTGTTTTTCCATTCCTGGTTCAATTCATAATTACACATACAAATGGATCTTGCCTGCATAGAAGTGTGTTGTGCATAATATTAACTAACCTTTTAGGTTTATATTAGGCAATATGTCAAATTGATTACCCATTTTAGATGATGTGTAATCAAAACATATTTTTTAGGCTCCATATTGTTGAATGGCTCAACCATTATGGAATACACAACACTCCAGACAAACACCTAATAATGATTCATTTGGCCAATTATTGTGATGCAGTGATATAATTGAGCTACAGCCCCAATCATGGCTGACAGCATCTGGAATATGTTACTGTTTATGGTAACAGTGACTGGAACATTATTTATATAAAGCACCGTGGCTGCACTATGTCAGAACAAATCACAACAAAAGAGTTTTAGGGTTTAATAAGTGTTCATTAACAATTAGGGAGTTTACTCTCTCTTTACAGAGCCAGCACCCTGACATCTGCGTGTTAAAGTTAGACAGATTAGGTATCCACCCTCTTCCAGAACTGGAGTTTGTTCGCAAATTACTTGATAATACGCACAATGTATCGCCTGTATCGTCTCATTACAGCTTAATGGCGGTGAAAATGATGGCAGATAACTGGATCACCTTATCCTACTTCAATGTGTTATAAAATTGACAGGAACTGCAACCCCATGCTGAGAGAAGACCAACAAGCAAATTGGCAACAGATTAAATGGAACCATTTATTCTAAGTCATCATGACAAGCACATGTGAGAATCAGATCACATGTTGGGTTATCTAAGTCTACAGTATCTCCGCTATTGTTCATCCATGCTTTGTAGCGTAATGTAAGCAAATCTAGTGTGATAAAGCTCATTCTGTAATACCTATGTAGAGATAAGTGGGCAACGCTATATGGGTTTTTAATAGAATGAGATATAAATACTTCATTTAAGTAGCATGTGCTCAAAGACACACCCTCTGCCCACCAAGATATACTGTAGAGCACTGTAGTATGTGGAACATACAGTACATACAATAGGTAGCTATTAGTGTGTATTACATCATACAGTATGACGTTTTCAAGCATGGTATATATTCAAAAAGCCATGTTAAATTAATGTGCATATATATATTTTTGTTTTCTCCATATAAACCTATTATTCCACGCTCAATAATTCAAAGGTTATGTGCCTCTAGGCAACATTGAAACTCAAAATACCTGTTGTAAAATATGCCTGGACAGCTACTGTAAAGGCAACCGAAAAATAGTTACCTGCAACTCTGACAAATGAAAAAAAGTGGGAATTCCTGTTGTCCTGAGGTATGTGAGTCAGACTAGAGAAACCTCCAGAGAAAGGGGAGCACCCCAGCCACACCCACTCCCTCTGCTCTGATGCACTGCTACCCCATCCCTGCATAATGTCCAGGGACCCATTTCCCCCGCTTCTTCCTAATGCTTCTGATTAGCAGAGCACTCTAAAACACTACATTTCTCACAGTCCCACAGTCTCTACCACTCTACTTTGATGAAAAATGAGTGTCAGTTGGAGGCATGCTAACCTATATCTCACAATAGTACAATCTGCTCTCCTCTCCTGATTAAAGCTCAAGTATGCCAATTTGAGGTTATTTTGCTGCAAGCAATTACACTACATGCGGTGATGGGCTGTACATTCTCTCATCATTCTGTGTGAAGCTGAGGGATCTTTCTTTGCAAACCAACTGCATGCAGATGAGAGATGTGTTACGTCATGTCTCCAGAACACATGATTATGGATTATGGTGGAGTGTGGATTGGTGTACATGTGGGTGTGTGCATGCCCATGAGTCTGTGTGTGCAGCAGAGCGTGCACACACATGTGCGCCATGCATGCCTCCGTGCATGATTGCTTTTAAGCATGCATTTGCTGCCCAGAGAGAAGAGCGAAGCACACCAGTGGGGGATGAGTATGTGAGGGTGTGTGCATCCTCAGATCATATTGCCCTCACGCCCATCCTCAGCTACATTCTGCCTCCCTTCTCCTAACCGGTGTATTTCCCAACAGTGAAATATCTGCCTGCAGCCCTAGGAATCCAGCCAACATCACAACAGATTGTCTCGCCTCATAAATCAAAATATTACCTTTTCTTTGGCCGGCATGAGGAGAACCAGTCTCATCGCATAATTTGCTCAGTGTGAAACAACAGCATTGCTCACATGCTCATGTTTAGCGTTATGCATATCAACATGAGGAAAGGTTAGAATGAGAGTAATGGGACGTTGACAGTGTTGGTATGAGATCTGTTTTTGGTAATAAACAACCAAACGTTTAAAACACATCTCAACACCTCAATTTTTTTGTATTTTTCACCCCAGATACATCGACAGATGATGCCATCTAACCGCATCATTCTCAAATAACGTTTCATTAATCCGCTGACAGGGCCACAGAGGGAGGGGAGGGAAGCAACAAGAAGATGTAGGATGAAGTCAGTCAAGATTCCCCCGCCATGCAAACACGCATCCAGCGCCCAAATGGGCTCCGCGGCTGCACATACCTGGTTGTGTCAAATCCCCGTGCAGGACGCCAGCGGTAGTGAGCACAGCGAGCCGTGTGGAGCCGATTCCCCGATTTCAGCGAATGGTCGGTGCGAGTAGAGCAGCTGAGGAGGGAGGGCGGGAGGAGAGCGGCTCGGTGCGCAGCTGCCTGCTAATACCAAAGCTCACAGCATCTCTCCGCGTCCGTCAGACACCACATCCCACAGCCCTGCCTCCGTGCACAGACACACACACACCTCTCCTCCATGCCACCTTCTGTGCCAACCGCTCGTTCCTCTGCTGTGCTCCCCTGTTCGCGTAATGGGGGACCGAAGATGCTGCCCTTTAATGCCGCAGGCTGCTGGGTTTATTTCCCCCACGACTCAAACACACACGCGCACACACAGTCACACACCCATGCTCGTAGGGCAGTGTCACAGCACGAGGTGTCTACTCCAAAATTGTGTGCAGACGGGTGGTGGTGATGCTGATGGGGAGACAGACAGCGCGACTGTCGGCTGCTCAGACTGAGGCTCTGCTCCCCGGCTGGAGGATGTCTGTCCCTCCCCCGTACAAAACTCTCTCTCCCTCTCTCACCCTCACTCACTCTCCCTCCCTCTCTCTACTTCTGTGCTCACTGAGCCGGCCTGAGAGAATCGAGCCCACAGACACACACACAAAACGCAAGATACCCCCAAACACACACACTGGCTTGTGCGAAAAGCTTAAGTGAGAGGGAAGCAAAAAGAAAAGGAGGAAAGGGGGAGTGAGGATGAAATAGTGTGAGCGTGTGTGTGTGGCTAGATAATTGTTTGATCATACCACTGCAAAAACGGCACATTCCGATGGAAACACGAGAGTGATCATGTAATAGGTCAATACACCTTAAACCACCGCAGGTACACAGGGGCGGACTGGCCATTGGGAATACCGGAGTGGGCCGGTCGGCCGGCCGAGTTTCCCTGGCTGATTTTTAGTCCCAGTCCGCCCCTGCATACACACATGATGTTACAATGTTAAGCTACAAGCATTATTGCTATATTTTTTTTCGCCAGGGCTCGTGAGTAGTGCATGCCACGTGCGCAACTGCATTGTGCCCGCGTGCCTGCGGGATACGAGGAGCGCACTTTCATCTCTTTCTGTCAAACAGTCACACACACACACACTTTATGATCTGAGTCACCCTGCACTCTATACACAGAGGACCATTCCCATCAGTAGCCTACATCACACACACACACACACACACACACACACACACACACACACACACACACACACACACACACACACACACACACGAGTACACTCAAACATCATTTAATTGCGTCTCTCACTGGAAATGTCGTCATACATGATTGCCCATCCACGTTGCCGATTAGTCATCTATGTATTCTGGTGTATTAAAACACCATCAGCGTTGTGAAAGTCACGTGACTGAATTTCACAGCTTTGAAAAAAAAAATCAATCATTTGGAATAAAAAAAACACTTATAAGCTCGCGACAAAATAGCAGGAGGTAATTTGCTTAATTTGTCCTTGTGTGATATTTCGCTAATTGAGGCTTTGGTGTCGTGTTGACAGCAGGGGGAAATGAAGACGGACACTGACGTGAAACGATTGCAGGTAGAGTGTCACATGACATCTCCCATAATTTCGGCTACTCCCACTGCCTTGGTGGTGATTAAGCATTCAAATAAAGCCCATCTCTCTCCGTCTATCTCTCAACTGCCCCCCCCCCCCCCCCCCCCCCCCCAACCTCCTCCCCTCTCCCCTCTCCCCTCTCCCCTCGTGCCTGAGTCTGCCTCCCTCTGTCAGTCTTGCTCTCCTCCCTCAGCTGAGATGTGTGTCATGCGTTCCTCCAACAGCCACTAATTGTCTGGCCTTCTAGCGAAATCACATTTCTCCCTCTCTCTCTAACATGGGAGAGAGGGTGAGGAGAGATGTGGGTTGGGGGGGCTGATGTTGTGCATGGCTGCTGCTCGCCCCCAGCTGGCGATGAGCGCGACTGCAGCCTGGATGCTCAGCTGTTTCTGAGCCAGTCTGACCCAAATGGTCGCCTCCAATCACTGAAGCACACTTGTGTTCAGCCGAAGATAGCAGAGCAGAAGCTGATTTATGTTAGCATTTGACATGGTTCAGCTCGAGACTAATGTGATCTAACAACGGGGCAAATTAGCTAATTAATTGTGTCTGGAGAATATTGTGGACTAGTTCATTTGTGCCACATTTATCACATACTGTATTGCATCCTATCAGAGTGAACGCCCATCAATACAAACATGATTACTGTCAAATAAAGACAGAAAACAAACAAATGCCGAATCTTTCATTGTGGGTTCACCCCTCGAATGTTCCTCTTTTATTTCCATTTCAGTTACATTCTCCATCCGCTTCTCTGTTGTGTATTTTCTCTCGTGTATTTCACTATTCCACTTTCTGTGTTTTCTGGAAACGGATACCCTTGCTTCTGTTTGGGCCTGGAGCTGCCAAGGGACAGCAAGCCAAGACTCCTGAGGTCTTCTCCACCTCCACCCCCCACCATCCTCTCCTCTTTCCAGCCTTCGCCTCTCAAAGCTTGTGTAACAAATATCCTCCCTTTATTCCTCTGGGTCTCTCCCTCACCCTCTCTGTGATCACCCATAATGTTTATTTGTATTTCAAATTGAACACGACATCTACGTCTTGAATAATTAACTTGTGGTCTTTAGTGTAGATTTAACTGAACACTTACAGTAAATAAACTGAGTATTGCTCTCAATCGAAGTAAATCTACTTTGAAATAGTCAGATTTGGCAAACAGTAACCTACACAACCTCTGTACAGCAAGATGACCTGGCAAACAGATTTAATGAGATGGCTTCTTAGCCTTAAAAAATACTCTGTTCCAGTTGTGAATCATTCTCCATTAAGACACCATGTTGTTTTAAACAGAAAATCAGACAAGCCGAATAGAGAAAACTAAATTGAGGGACATTGTTATTTGCGAAAAACCTTCTGGCTTTGTGCAACCATTAGGTCAAATGTTTGACCTGCTTATTTCTGAAAGCTGATTTTACAAAAACAATATAAACTCCTTCCCTGACAGCTTATAGTTGAGGCTTTTAAACATCACTCTATCCATGAAAGTGATTTAGCTCATTGACAATATGAACCCATGTGTTCAAAATGTGTACCATATGTACATATGAACCATATGTAGAGTTCAACTATGAACCCATCTTCTAGCCCATTTGACAATGCATCACCATCTGTTCTGAGAAGAGTCATTGATGCCAGCCTACATGTGAAGACCTCTCCAACACAACAGAGTAGATAAAGTAATTTCCCCGTTGGTGATTAATAAAGTATGTATTCTTCTTCTATGACCCCAAGTATGATCAGTAACCATTGCACCTTTATTGGAAAACAAATTTACTATTTTCTCACTACATAGGAATTATAGATATATCTCTACTTTTAATTCTATCAAAAATTCCCAGAAAACAGTGTAAAGCTGTCGGACTTCAACGCCAAAAAGACAACCTGTGTATACCATTAAGTATGCCGGGCAAAATAATACACAGTATGTCAAATGCAGTATGCCAAAAATACCAGGATGTGGTACTGCATCCGGTTGCATTTAGCAGTATGTCAGCTCCCACTATATTTGATGATTTGCCATTTTACTCTCACATAACTGTATTATTGTTGAGCTAATGACGGACAAGTATGCTGTATCTCTTTTGTAAACATGAGTCAATAAATATAGAGAAGTAAAAATGTCTTTAGTGTGACAAGAACAATTATTCCTCAAAAGTGCTGTGATTCTTTCTGTATGTCTTTGTTTATTTTATGACACTTTGTATGCTTTGTTGACCTGTCCAAACCGTTGTGACAATTACAGCAAGGCAACACACTGTCCTGCACAGTACAATGGTTTCTCTTTATGACTAAAAAAAGGCACAAGGCATGACATAAAGGGATCTCAGATCAGGAACTGTTGCTCCTTCAAGGCCAGGGCTTAAAACAGGCTTTCTGTTTGCCTTCCTAGATTCACTATCTTGGGAAAATATGTATTTGAATAGAGAAAGTGAAACAGCACAATAAAAACATGTTTGTAACTTGTAACTTTTAAAGTGTACATACTCAATGTCTCTCTAGCGAGGCTGTATATCTGTGCAGTAAAAGGCTATCCACCATTCCAAGTCCAATGTCTTATAGGCCATAGACAACCATGTCTTTGGCTTTCATTGTTGCAATAAATGCACAAGTGTGTTTGTATCTTTGTTTTCTGACCTGCTCAGGTGACACTAAATGCTGAGCTGCTGTGCGACAGTGACTTTTGCAGATATATAATCCGTACGCATAAGAAATGTCAGAGTACAAGAATTAGAGCTAATCCAGACCTTCATCCTCTGGAGGTGAAAACACAGGAAAGCTGGCACTAATGAGACAGGCAGATGGCCTTTATATAGCCTTATAGCAGCTAAATCCTTCCACCGATGCATAAAGGGATAGCTGTGGGCTGATGTAGCATTAAATCTAGCACATGACTATCAGCTTGAAGGGAAATATCTGTATCTGTATGTTGAGAAGAGAGAGCACATTAAGGGAGTCTTTTTAGATCATACAGCTGCCGACAGACAGCTGGCAACAATTCATGCTGCCTTCAGCACTATAGGGATTAACATTTTCATCATATTTGCACCTGGTGAACCAGAGAGAGTTTAATATTGTTACTGGTCGGGGAATCAACAGAATAGCAAAGACAATTGTTGTGATTGGAAATAGGAGGGGTTTAGAGTGATGGTTGTGGATTTTTTTTACACCCACCATAAAACTCGTCCAGCGATGATGAGGTCTTAAAGCTTTGCTTGAGTAATTTCACGGAATCAAGGAACATGTTTCCAGAGGACTGTTCAATTATTTGTGTATAAAATCCCAGTTCTGGGCGTGTTTACCAATTCTTTTTCCAATTTATCAGCAAATAAATGTTTTTTTTTATCATCTTTGTGGAATATAACACCCTCATTTCCAGGATTCGTCTCTCTGCAGTGTCAAATAAAACCGTAAATGGTAAAAAAAAAGTCTTTAAAAATAACCATTTCAGATTGAAGGATAGTGTGAGGATGTAAAGCACAGAAGTTGCATTTTTATCATTTGTGGATTCAATTTCAAAGCTTTGCACGGTATCTATTATTTCCGCAAAAGGTCACCATTGAATATTCTGTGGGCTTCAATGACTTGTAGTTTACTTTTCAAGAAGTCACGGAATATGATTGTGTAAAGATGACGTACTAACAACATAGGATGGTTTAACATGACATGAACAGAGTTTTTTAGTCAATTTACATATGTGGAGGTGACGCTTATATTCCAAAGGATTCAGTCTTAAAGCTGTCGCTTCCGGCAAGACACAGGAAATGTATTCCTTGGAGAAACCTTGTTTCTTGTGAGAATGTAAATGTTTGGCAACAACATAAGATGCTCATTGGAGAGAAAAATACATAATAAATGATTATTTTTATCCCAATCGTTTTTGTTATGCTCTCCCTAGTGTAGCCAGAACAGGAAGTAAAATGTCTTTAAGCATTTAGTCATATTTTAGCACTTGTTCACATCCACGCTACGTTTTAAGAAAAATCAAGCGACGCTACAGACTGACTTCAGTATCAATACACATAACCGAGAGGAGGGAAAGGTTACCTGATACAAAACATAAGGAAACACCCATAGTCCTCAAATCTCACTGAAATGTTCAGAGTTGAGATATTCAATCTTAAAGAAACTTGGTAAAGTGTCAGTAAGTAAACAAACTTTAACAAGAGGCACTGCTGTGAAAGGATCTTTAGTCCAAGTGAATGTAGGGGTTAAGATAGAGATGAACAGGGTTCTGTTTTTACTTTGAGAATCAAATATGGATGTCTTAAACTCTAATGTTTATTCTTTCAGGGAACACGTCATCACAAACACCATCACCAGGGATTTCAGCCCATAGTTTGAGAAAGAGAGTGTTGTTTGGCTTCAGGAGACGTTAAGAGAGATTTCACAAATTGCAAAAAACCCTGCACTTTATACAAATAACAGGGACCAGCTAACCTCCGAAATACTAAATTACACCACAACTAATCTGGAAATGATTCAGTGTTATTCAAATTTGGAAAAATGTGCACCAAACCAACACATGTTGACCAAGCTTTTGACAAACTGCCAGTGTAATTTCACAACAACACAATGGATTTATGTAATATGTGTCTGGTCTCTTAACAACTTAAGAAAACAATTAAGTCTATCGTGGAGGGGACTTGATATATTCATATTTAAATCATTGTTTTCTTTCAAATGTAATCGATCAAGTGTTCAGATGTTGTCCTTTAGCTCTAAGACAACCACACATGCATCTCCTTAACTCTTTGAAACATCTGCACTAACAGATTAATTATATTTACAACATATTTTGAAAATCCTTTTCACGAAAGCATACATGTACAACATATTCCTGCTACATTCAAGCCTCTTTTAGTCAGAGCGGAGCACAACTCATGACTTTTCCCTGTGTTTTTTATATATCTGTTGTAATTTATTGTCTTTATTGTGATGGTAGTAATGTGTTTTTATGTGATTGTAGTATTTATTACATGTACAGCACTTTGGCCCGACCAAAAATCACTTTTAAATGTGCTTTATAAATAAACCTTGAAATGTTAACATACATTTTTTTGTTGCATTTATCTATTTAAAATGAACCACTGTTAACTAGAGCAGAATTTTTTTCATTTTGTGTAACTACGGTTTATTAATGCAAGGCCATTGGGGGTTTTCCGATTTACTGCATTGCTTAATTGCACTTTAATGCCAGATGGAAAATAAAGATTCTGTAAAAAGATATTCCACTTAGATATCTTCCATTCTTATCAGTATCTGCTGTTTATGTTGGAAGCAGTGAGCATCCACAAGAAATCAAATGTTGCCTTGCATCTGGCATTTGACTATAATATGGACTAGAAATAAATAGTAATCATAACCAGTACCAAAATTGCAGCAAAATGTTAGATTGTAGACAAATATCACTGCAATGCAATAACATTATACACCAGGTTATTTGGTTAAAAAAGAAAAATGTATATTCATTTGAAAGAATTAAACTTTTGATACAAATACAGCAAGTTAAAATGCCATGTTAACGAGGCTAACGATGTATAACAACTAGGGCTGTCAGTCGATTAAAATATTTAATCGCGATTAATCGCATGATTGTCCATAGTTAATCGCGATTAATCGCAAATTAATCGCACATTTTTTATCTGTTCTAAATGTACCTTAGAGGGATATTTTTCAAGTTTTTAATACTCTTATCAACATATGAGTGGACAAATATGCTTTATATGTTTGTTTATTATCATTTGAACAATGACAAATATTCTCATGAATATTAAACACAACAACCTGAACATTACAAATATTCGCCTCAATTCAACCTGGAACCTCTCTCATACAATAATACTGTGTGTGTGTGTGTGTGTGTGTGTGTGTGTGTGTGTGTGTGTGTGTGTGTGTGTGTGTGTGTGTGTGTGTGGACACTGTGATGGATCGTTGGAGCTACAGTATGTGCAGCTCAAGGCATATATGCTCGAACGGGAGCTGCAATCATGTTGCGCGTACTATCCGTGCTGAGTGTGCTGACTTTTCGTACAATGTCCCACTGTCTGGCTACCTGCATAAAGTCAAGTGCTCGGCGCAGTTGTCGGCGAAATGTCATTGAAACAGCTCCTTATATCCGTTAGCGCAGCTAGCTAGCACCAGATGCTAACAACAACACGTAAGGTGTGCCTCGCTCGCGCGAGTCGCGCCACACATACACACCCTCCCGGTCCTCCCGATGGCCAGTCCGGGCCTGCCGGTGAGCGTGGAAGTGTGGTCTGCCACAAGCGGGCGGCAGGAGCGGGGCTGTCAGCATCAGCTTGTAGATGGTATTTTAAACTCGATGCGCTCTGAAACTACGGGGCGGCCGAGGACAAAAAATACACATGCGTTAATCGCGTTAAAATAATTAGTGGCGTTAATTTTTTTTTGCGTTAACGCGTTATTAACGCGTTAACTTGACAGCCCTAATAACAACGCAAAAAGAGAACTACTGCTACTAATATATATAATGTTTATAATAATAATGATATAAAAATAAGACATGAATAAAGTAGAATAACAACACCAACAAGGATAATAATGATGAGAATCCTTTGTAACATGCTACCAGTAAGAAAAACCATGAAATAAAAAAACCATGATGAAACAGGATGTAACCTTTGGGTTTCACAATAATGAGACGTGGTTAGTTCAAGCTGCCATTGATAATGAAATCCCCACGTGCTGTTAGTGAGGATGATCTATATTCTCCCTTTTGAATTATTTGTCTCTACTCACCTACAGCACAGTACCTTCGCTCTGCTTCTCTAAGCTAATTATCATCGATGTTCGCTGTTGACTGCAGCAGGTAAACCATGCAGGATTTTTTGAGCGAGTGAGGCTCAACACTTAAAACCTTAATGGCCTGAGAGCTTATCCTAGAAAAACAGGTTGTCGTGCCCCAGACGACAAACTGTCCTGCTCCTCTGAAACCCCTGGCCTATTTGAGAGGGAATATTTTACAGCTTAAATCACAATAATTATTCCTACTGCTCACGCTGCCTTACAGCAAAACTGTTTCAATTACCGCTGCTGTTTACAACCTAAACTAGCTGTGATTAGCCGTCAGTCCCGAGCTGGATGCAATTTGTCAGACTGTGAATCACAATGGAAAATTAATGACGGTTACTCCATGGTGCTTAACGGACAAACATGGTCCAGCACATAACTCCCAGAAAGGCAACTAAATGTTTTGTAGATTCAAAATATAAACTGTGTTTATTAGTGAGGTCTGGAGGAGTGGTAAATACATTATCTGACTCACAAAAATGAATAAACCTATATCCTTTTAAAAAGATGAGAATACAAAACAAGAGCAAGCAGATTCAAATTAACTAGGTTTTTTGTTTGTATTGACAACCACATGACCCTGATAACGACCAGGCTGAGGGGTTATATGCTTTAGGCAAAAAAAACATCAATTATATGAAGTATGATGGCAAGGCTAGATATGTGACCTGATTAAGCTTGTTGAAATAAAAAAAATGAGAAACCCAAGACTCAATTTACCTGCCTTGTTACTAAGGACACAAATGTAACATTTGAGAACTTGTGACCAGTAAGGGTGACTGAGCCTCACCTCCAATAAGTGATGTTGCTGAATGATTCAGCCTCATCCGGAGGAAGGAGCTGCCAGTCACACTCTCCATTTCCCCCTCTGTCTATTCCTCTGTGTGTCTTGCTTTCTCTCTCCTTCAAACACACACACACACACACACACACACACACACACACACACACACACACACACACACACACACACACACACACACACACACACACACACACACACACACACACACACACACACACACACACACACACACACACACACACACACACACACACACACACACACCACACACACCACACACACACACACACACACTCAGCTCATCAGAACAGTCAGTGGCTCAGAGCTGAAAGCCTGTTGATTTCCATTCCGGTCCTCAGCTCATCTTACCTCTTACTTGCAGCTGAGTCACCACGAAACACACACTATTACCAATACACTGCAACACCCAAATCCTTGAGGTGAAACATTACACCCCAAATTTACACAGACACCTCAAATAAAAAAATAGCAACTAACAAGGAAACTACACATAAGTGTAAGTGACACACAGGCATTTAGTGTCATAATACAAGGTTAAGAAATAACAACAAAGTAGTAATAAGATAACCGAATACCAAATAATCATAGCAGTATTCACACAGTATAAGTGCTTTTATATTATTTTCTCTCTCTCACACACTCAGAGTTCCTCAGGTGTGGATGCCTGATGCTTTAACAATGAGAGAGCATAGCTGATTATCATTAAAATTAGCTCTGAGCGCTGCAAAGGCTTCTACAATACAGCGTTAGCGGCATGGATGTGTCAGCGCAGCACTTCCTGTTTACGGTTTATTCCCAAAGCAGGCTGCAGACGGCAGATAACAACACGCACAAAGCATGCTGGGAGATAAAAGCGCCACAAAATGTGCTCGGGGCCCCCAGAGCCCCTGTTGTTTCCTGATGTGGCATCAGTCAGTATTACTGCTGAGGATAGTACTCCCTGAAACAACCTTTCTCATGAGAGAAGGACGGGATGATGGGGCTAGTGGTAGAGAAAGACAAACATGTGGTTGTGATACTGTCAACACATACTTATTATAATTTTAAAAACACAATAACTGCAGTTTATTTAGAACAGGTCATTCCTACTGCGATGAAATGTTAAGGAAATTGTTTTCAACACCTGTGCTCTTCATTGATTTAGTGGTGCACAATACCATGTTTGTGTTTGAACTATCACATTCCTACGATAAGGAGTCTTGCCTGAAACCAAAGGATGAGACGAATATCAGAGAGTTCAGTGCAAAAATAGTGCACATATTGGAACACCTTATATACCTGAAGAATACTGGGGGCGAGTGCTTAAAACTGTCCATTATTATTCATCACGTTTGTTCTTGTCGAGAGCGAGACATTCTTTTTCCAGTTTCATGTTCATGTAAGTTCTTAAAATGTTGTAAAGTAAAGCATGTGTGGATGTGGAATTAGGGAAGTCATAATGTTAATAATCATTAGTGCTATTCATTTTAAATATATATGCACACAGGGTTGGGAAGGTAACCTACAAATAAATGATGTTACAATTACTAGTTACCTACAACAAATCAAAATATAAAAGTAATGTAATCTGATTACTTTCTGATACTTTGGATGACTTCAATTCCAAATGCAATGCAAATAAATACAGGAGTAAAGAAACAACAGTACGATGTTTTGTATCAAACATATGTCCACTGCTCAGTGATGTTTATTATAGGGTAACCTGCCTTTAACTGAGCATATTCATGGAGTAGCCTATACACCAGGGGTGGGGAACCTGACCTCCTCTCGGGGGGTCCGGGGGCATGCTCCCCCAGGAAGATTTTTTTTTTAAATGTTGAAGTTAAAAGCATCAATCTGGTGCACTTTGAGAGCAACATTAAGAGATATATGGATACATCTCTCAGCACCCATATGAAACAGAACTGTAAGCAGATTTATTTTTCTTTATGGATATTTTACAAATCACTCCCCTTTCAAACGGTATTCTTGTTTATTAATAACAACTTTTTTTTACTGTCATATAGTATTTTATACCTGTTTACTTTATTCTCTTATTTTTTTATAACTATAATGATCATATAAAGATGTGCCTCTACCTCACTGGTTGTAGAAAAAGCTTCTTATAATCGTTAGCATAGCTAGCTAACCAGATGCTAATAACAACAAAGTTATTGACTGTATGATCAGTATGACAGATGAACAGATCGCCACTGGGCTTTCAACTAAAGACACAGCCACGCAAAAACTGTGGCATGTGTACAGCTCCTTATCTGAAGTGGCGGAGCGGTGTTCTGGTGCTCTCCGTCAGAACTGCACCCCTGTCAGACGAGACATATACCACGTGATGACACGTTAGGCTCGTGTTGTGTTCAAGGACCCTGACCTTGGCCAGGAAAAACAGGCACTCGCTTGTTTAATTATTTTGCGGTCTAGATTTCTTTTTTGCGTGTGTTTATAAATTACCTTGAGGGCCGTATCAAATTGTCTCGCGGGCCGTATACGGCCCGGGGGCCAGAGGTTCCCCACCCCTGCTATACACCATCCCCAGTCCCCACGTTTTAGAAACGTAACAGTAATCTGATTACATCTTCTTCCATATATCTGTAAGTGATAACAGTTTGTTTATTTGTGTATCCCGATTACGTAACCCCGTTATAAGTAATCCGTTACCCTCCAGGCTGTATACACGACATATCTAATGGTACACTTGTGTTCTTCTGGGATTATTTATAGTGTTCAGTGCAGCTAGGACAGAACAGTAATACATTCTTCATTGTTTTGGCTCTGTACTCCAGCACACCGGACGTAAAATGAAACAATGGCTTTGAGTTCCAGGAGCTGATTTAAAGGTGAGATGAAGGCTGTATAGATGGATTCATAGCCAGTCCCTTGTTTTTAGTTTTAGGAGGTTTTTGTAGTTAATGAATGGTGCTCTGAGTGACCTGTAGAGCTACCATTTTCATTTTCAGCTTGTTAGTGAGCTTTATGCCTTCAGTCAAGTGGCGTTGCACTGAGTCAAACATTTTCAGTTTGACTTAAAAAAGGTATTTCCTTGTCCTTTAAATCAGGGGTGTCAAACTCAATTTCACCGTGGGTGACATTAGCATTATGGTTGTAACTATATAAATATACATATATAAATACATAATATATATGAAATAATGTATTATATTACAATATTGCCTCTGCATTGGATTATTATCGGATAGGGTAATAACTTCATTAACTACGTCTGAAAGCAGAAATCTAGGGCAAATAATTGCAAGTCTCTTCAGTGCGCATGTCACAAAATGAGATGCATTGTGGGACATATCGTTTATGGGCAACATGCTTCTGTAAGATAAGATAAGATAAGATGGACCTTTTGTCACAATCCTAGTTTTCTGTCACAATCTTAGTTTTGTCTGTCTTGTCATGATCCCTGTGTCTTGTCTTCCTTCCTGTGTTTTCCCTCATGTGTCTGATTGTCTGATTGTGTTCACCTGCTGCCCTTGTGTTTCTGCCTCCCCTGCCCAGCTGTGTCTTGTCCTGTGATTACCCTTCTTTGTATTTAGTCTTGTCTTCCCCTGTGCTCCTTGTCGGTTCATTGTCTTTCCTGTCACCCTTCATGTTGTCACGGTCAGTTTTGTCTGGATGCTACCTCGTGTTACCTTTGGATTACCTCGTGTATACTCTTTGGATTCATGGTTTTGTTAAGTATTTTTCATTGTCAACAGCTTGTTTTTTTGTAAATAAAGCTCACTTTTTGTTACATTTTGAAACCTGCTTCCCTTTTTAAACTGCTTTTGGGTCCTACCTTTTCCCGAATCGTAACACCTTTATTAATCCCTGTGGGGAAATTCAGTAGTTTAACAGCAACAGGATAAGATTGAAAAACAGGACAGCACAGATTCACACAGATTAATACAATTAAGGATAAATCAAAGATAAAAACAAAAAATGATAAATAACTATAAAATAAGAAATTAATTAAAATGAACATATATAGATATACTGTAAAGTAGCATGTAACCGTATAATAAACGTATTATATTCTTTGCAAGCTCTTGCGGGCCACATAAAATGAAGTCGCGGGCCGGATTTGGCCCCCGGGCCTTGAGTTTGACACCCCTGCTTTAAATGATATTTGCTTTTTTTAATTATTTTAAAGGATCTTGACTTTTGGTGCAATCTGTAATCTCCAAACCTGCATAAATTATAAATGCTATGTGTCAACAGACACTTATTTGGCTCTGTGAGGATGCTAACATTAGCATTTTGATAATGTTCATGATGCTTCCTAATGCTAAAACATGTAGATATTTAGCTAGTTTAATGCTCACTGCCTTAGTTTAGCCTTTGCTACTTTTGCAAGTTGACAGGTCAGTGGATCAGGTTATAACAAATTAAACTCTGGGGTCGATAATTATAACAACACTCTTCACAATCCATGTTGGAGAAGCATAGGATTTAAGAATGAATTGCCACTGACTACGCTGAAGCTGCTGTGCAAATGACTTTGAAGCTTGAATCCAACAGAGATACACATTTTTAATAAAAAACTAAAATGTCTGACAAAAAGTAATTCAAATAGATCTTTAGAATGGTTGTTCACAAATGTGTGGCCATCTTAGAAGATGTTGAGATACAATACTTCTCTTAGAACCGCAATTGTCATCTCGTAACGCGTTAGAAGAAAAGTTGGGGGTAACTAAAATGAGTAGGATACATTGTTTGGGAACCACAAATATCCGTGCAGAATGAATGGCAATATGTTGACTAGCTTTTCAGTTCGGACCAAAGTGATGGAGCAACTAACCAGCCGACCCTAGCAGCTACCTTCGTAAAACTCAGTACAAAAGCATTTAAACTTGGTGTAATCATTTTGGCATTTCGTTGTTAATGGCACACTGGTGTGAATTGGCATATGAATGGCCACATTTATCTACATTAGGATGGGTGAGGTTGAAATGATCGAGACATCAGCTGAATGGCATGCCAACTTTAAAGCTGACACATCCATTTGGCTTTAAAAGGTCACACCCATTCCTCAAAAGTAACACTTTGTGCTGGATTAGCTCTTTGCTGATACCTCCATAAGAGTTCAACAGACATTTCCAATGAGTACACAGCAGCAGATAGGCTGCCTAAAACCAGTGCAATCCACACTGTGAAAAAAACCTTTATTGATAAAATGACTGCACCCATGGGACCGGCTTCATTAGGAGCAGAGTTGGGTGTAACGCGTTACAAAGTAACGCATTACTGTAATAATATTACTTTTGTCGGTAACGGAGTAGTGTAACGCGTTACTTTTATAATTCAGTAATCACACTACAGTTACTAACATTGCCCCGACACGCGTTACTTCGTTACTTTTATAAAATCAGTCATAATCACACTGACAGACAAGAGGGGTTTCCGCCGCAGGTTTATATGTACGTAATCTGCGCGACTTGCGCGTCCACATTTCCACGTGCAGTGCTGCATAAACATGGCAGAGTCAGCGATAACTTTCGAGGGGTGGAGGTATGCCCATTATTTTGAGTTCGTCCGAAGAATAGACAGGAATGTGACGGTGAGGTGCAAACTGTGTCCAGGCCAGAAGCTGTTATACACTGCTGTAAACACCACGTCAAACCTCAACAGACACCTGCAAAGAACACATGCTAAGGTGAAGCTAATAGCTAAGGACCCCCGAACCCAGAGTGAGGATGTTGTGAGTGCGCCGCCGCAAGAATTTGGAGGACCGGTAACCAAAGCAGAGATGGACAGGCTTGTAGCATCCTTCATAGTAGAGGTAATGTTGCCCATTTGCACAGTGGAATCACCATCGCATCGTTCAGAGATATACTGCGCAAAATACAGATAGCAGGAGACAGAGGACAGCCATGGTCAGAGCTATCTGGATCAGTCTTATGCGACAATGGAAACTGAACTAAAGAGAACATTTGAAACTTTAGCAGTCTGCGTGATCTGCCTGCAGGGAGGGGCGGGCCGGCCCTGCGAGTAAAGTAACGAGTAAAGTAACGAGTAAAGTAACGAGTTACTTTATGTAGAGAGTAACGAAGTATTGTAATATATTACTTTTTTTTAAAGTAATATGTAATATATTACTTTTTTTTAGTAACGACCCCATCTCTGATTAGGAGTCAGTACAAGTTTACACATACAGTAGTCGTTCTCGCGTCCTATTTTCCCACTGAACTCTTAAACTCAAAATGACCTGACTTTGCAAAAATGTCCTCACTCAAGTGTAATTGTAGAAGTCCAATTAGCATACACAATACTACAAGCAGGCGGAAGTGCAAAGAAAGAGACACACACTGCATTTACAAGTACACCTGGCATCACGTACATAAAGGATGTGTTGCTTAATAGCGTTACCTCCTGGATGGTTCTTGGCTAAATGAAGCTGTAAATGTCTGTGCATAAGTCTGTCATTGGAGAATATGCCTGCCCTCTCTACAACAGGCTAATTATGTCTCCGCCACAGTGATGAATGTGGCTTTGCTTTGATTTACTTGCAGCTGCACTGGCTGCATTCATAGCATGTATTTCCCTATCTATCTCTCATGCACACATACACATAAACCAAATACTAAACCCCATGAGAGCAATTATCATGGAGTTCTACAGCATGCACTCGTGTTATTAATGTCTTCACTGACTCTGCTGTGACAATACAGCACTTTCAGCGGTTATTCAGAGAACAATCTGTGGCCAATGGGTTTTACTGCAGCCTATAATTACAGGCACAAATAGGCTGATGTATAGAAAACCAGCGACTCAAAGCTTTAAATTGAGCAGTTGTGGTGGGGGATGGGGGGATGGATTTTCACAGCAGTTATCTTCACTCAACTGATGAGCATGAACAACCAGCAGAGTGCCATAGCTCACTGTCTCAGTCAGTCACACATTCACATGTGCAGTAAGAGGAACATATTGTTTGTGGTCTAATACTTGTGTATGTATATATTACCAGAAGAACACAAATTAATCAGTGGCGATAAGACGTTTTGCAGAAGACATGAAGTTTGCCACAACTTTTGGAGAAGAAGCAGATGACAGCTCAGTCAGTGTGATTAGAAGGTGTGTTAAGATACATATTACACGTTTTTAAGATGTTTAGCTTGCTTTTCATCAATAATATCTGAATGTAGCTACTCACATTGCAGGGCTTAATGTTCATATATATCTGAAATATGAGTGATTAGATCTCTCCCCAAGCAAGCGCATGATACCAATACCATCACATACATTTGCATCGGAATAACAACAAAAACCAGGAGACAGGAATGTGGGCAAATAATGTTCTTGATGTCAGACTATAGCTAGTGTAGTTTCACTAGACTGTGCTGACACATGAACATGATATGACCGTTCTCTCCACGATCATATGACCAGTGATCAGTCATAACAGAATTACAATCATTTATAAAAAGAAATATGGAATATCTGGAATCATAGTTCTCTGAAACAAAGATATGCATCATATGAGAGCAAAGGGAACAAATTGGATGAAGGCAACGATGGCTTGTAATATCAACATAGCCTTGGCTCAGATGTGTCTTTGGCACATCATAAAGTATTATCAAATACTCGTCATCTTAGCTCTTGCTCTTAGTTTATTTAGCATCATCTAAATGTTTTATTTCTGGTTCAGTCCGTCAGTCTTAACATGAATAGCTAATACTAATGTTCTGTGAAGAGTCTTACTCATCCAGGTCACAGGATGTTTTGGTTTGTGGCCTGTGCATTGCTCTTTTTACTGTGTACTCCAGTTTGTGTGATATTTCGATAATATATTCCAGTATTCATTTTAGTGACGGTTGAGTAGGAATTTGTGAAGATTGTGTAATCTGTAATGGCTAAGCAGAAATATGATAGAGGTAAAGTATTTTGAAAAGATATACCAAACACATTGCAGGGTCAAATTATCACCTGAATTTAACTGTATTTAACATATTATTTAATGTAGATTTTTATGCAATACATGCACACATACAGTACACAAATAAATAGTTGTCAAATGTTAAAGGTGGGGTTGGTAATTTTGGAGAAACCAGCTTGAGTGCGCTAGAATTTGAAAATACACAGCCAGAAAAAATCTGCCACTTCCTTCCAGAGCCCCTCCTCCAACACACACGGACGCGCACATGACCAATGAGGGCACGAGATAAGTTTGTGCACAGATGGAAGGCTGACAGGCAGGTAGGCCATCTATCAAGCCCAAGTACGGGCACGAGCAAAAATAGGACTCAAGAGCACAACCAGGCAAAAAGGTCTTTAGTCAGGCGTTTAATCCAAAAGGCAAATACAGGCAAAGGTCCAAAAATGTAAAGACTGGAAGGAACGAAAAACAACCAACAAGTTGGCGGAAAACTACTAAAGAAGCAACAACCAACTAGGTTGGTAAAAATGCTAAGCAGCTAGAACAATAGCTTACGTCAGGAGAGTAACATGGAGCACTTGCTGCTATACAGACAAGACGAACTGGCACTGACCAAGGAAACAGCACAGACTAAATACACAGGTGATGAGTAATGATTAGGGGCAGCTGAGGCTCATTGAGGCCAGGCAGGTGATTAACAGGGAAGGAAAAACACACAGGTGAGGGAGTGAGGCGATCAGCCAGGGCCAGGATGTGACAGTACCCCCCCCTCAACGACCGGCACCGGACGGTCCAGGCTCGTCTGGATGATGCCTTTGGAAATCCCGGATGAGGTCTGGGTCGACAATGTTCTTTGAAGATACCCATTCCCTCTCCTCAGGACCATAGCCCTCCCAATCCACCAGATACTGGCGTCCACGACCCCGCCGGCGAACTGCCAAGAGCCGCTTGACAGAATAAACTGGCCCTCCATCGATGAACCGGGGGGGCGGTGGGGGTCTGGAGGCAGGGACCAGAAGACTCTCTTTGACCGGCTTGATCCGAGCCACATGGAAAGTTGGGTGCGACCTCATGGACCTGGGAAGCTTGAGTCTCACAGCAACAGGATTAATAATCTTTGAGACAGGGAAGGGACCGACAAAGCGAGGAGCCAACTTACGGGACTCGACTCGAAGAGGAAGGTCCCGAGTGGAGAGCCATACTCTCTGGCCGACACGATAGGTGGGAGCAGGGATCCGTCTGCGGTCTGCTGCCCTCTTGTACCGAGCAGATGTCCTAAGCAGCACTTGTCTAGCCCCATTCCAGATGCGACGGCACCTCCGAATCAGTGCCAAGGCAGAAGGAACCCTGACCTCTCCCTCCAGGGACGGAAACAGGGGCGGTTGGTAGCCATAAGCACACTGAAATGGGGAAAGACCAGTAGAAGAGCAAGGCAATGTGTTGTGCGCATACTCAACCCAGATGAGATTCTTACTCCAAGTAGTGGGGTTCTGAGAGACGAGACAACGCAGGCCGGTCTCTAACTCCTGGTTGAGCCGCTCGGTCTGTCCGTTGGACTGAGGATGATGGCCGGAGGAGAGGCTAACGGTGGCACCCAGGAGAGCACAGAACTCCTTCCAAAACTTGGAGCCGAACTGGGGACCCCGATCCGACACAACATCTTTAGGGAAGCCATGTAACCGGAAAACATTGGACAGGACAACCTCCGCCATTTCCTTGGCAGAGGGTAACTTGGGCAGAGGAACAAAGTGCACCAACTTTGAGAATCTGTCGACAATGGTCAAAATGGTTGTGTTACCTTACAGAGAAGACGGCCATCCAAGGCACTTGCTTCCATTGGTCTTGGAAGAGGGAAAGTCTCAAGGTTCAGCTTCTTAGCCAGCTCAAGGTCTATAAAACTGGCATCTGAGCCAGAGTCTACCAAAACAGGATGCCTGAGAACCACAGAAGACGAAGAAAGAGTGACATTTGGGAGACAACGTGAGGGACTAACATTAAGTGTAGTGCGGCTCACCAGTGCCCTCTTCTTTACTGGCGAGCCAGACCTTTTAGCAGGCGACAGTTGGCGATTGAGTGTCCCCGTTCACCACAGTAGAAGCACCTGCCCTCCCGCAGGCGGCGCTGTCGCTCTTCAGGGGTCAGCTTGGTCCTGCCGAGCTGCATGGGCTCCTCCGGAACAGCAGGGGGCGACAGAGGCGCTGTAGACGGAAGCCAGGGCCTGGGGTGATTCCATGAGGATGAAGAGCTGGGCGAAGACTGCCTCTTGTGGGAGAAACAGGGGATCGCAGTGTCTCTCTCTCGCTCCCTCTCTATCAGTCGCTGGTCAATCTTAATAGTCAATGAAATTAGGGAGTCCAAATCAGCTGGAAGCTCAAGAGGAGCTAACTGATCCTTTAAAGTGCCGGACAATCCATAAAGGAAAGCATCAAACAATGCTGATTGGTTCCAGTCACTGTCCGCTGCCAGGGTACGGAACTTTATAGCATAGTCAGAAACCCTCTGCTTACCCTGGCGCAATCCAACGAGTGCTCTGGCTGCCTCCCGCCCAGGTGGGATGTGCTGGAAGATCTTGGTGAAGGTCTCAGAGAAGAGACCGAGGGAGTCACAAACGGGAGACCTTCGCACCCACTCTGCCGTCGCCCAAGCCTCAGCTCGGCCAGAAAGGTGGGAGATAATGTATGCCACCCTTGAGCGCTCAGACGGGTAGCATGCAGCCTGGAGCTCAAAGTGGAGGCCGCATTGAGCCAGGAAAGCCCGACAATCACCGGAATCCCCAGAAAACCGCTCTGGTCGGGAGAGGTGAGGAGACAGGGTCGGAGTTGGAGACTGGACTGGAGTAGGATCCACTGGGGAAACAGACAATGGGGGAGCTGGAGGACTTGACTGGAGGAATAGTTTTTGGATATTTTCGACCAAATAACAGACTTGCCCACCAAAAGACGACAAAACTGACTCCTGTCTCTCGGCCATCAACTTTAAGTCCTGGCGAAGCCCGGTAAGTTCCTCCTCTTGGTGGAAAATCCTCCTCCCTTGACTCTGAAGAGCAGCCCGCACAGAATCCTGGTCGGCTGAGTCCATGCTGGCCAGTTCGTACTATCAAGCCCAAGTACGGGCACGAGCAAAAATAGGACTCAAGAGCACAACCAGGCAAAAAGGTCTTTAGTCAGGCGTTTAATCCAAAAGGCAAATACAGGCAAAGGTCCAAAAATGTAAAGACTGGAAGGAACGAAAAACAACCAACAAGTTGGCGGAAAACTACTGAAGAAGCAACAACAAAAAACAACCAACTAGGTTGGTAAAAATGCTAAGCAGCTAGAACAATAGCTTACGTCAGGAGAGTAACATGGAGCACTTGCTGCTATACAGACAAGACGAACTGGCACTGACCAAGGAAACAGCACAGACTAAATACACAGGTGATGAGTAATGATTAGGGGCAGCTGAGGCTCATTGAGGCCAGGCAGGTGATTAACAGGGAAGGAAAAACACACAGGTGAGGGAGTGAGGCGATCAGCCAGGGCCAGGATGTGACACCATCCAGTTATTTTAGCCGGGCCGGCTAAAATGATTGGTCGTGCTTTTTACAGTACTACGGCTTAAGATATTCATTGCTATCGGGATGTTAAGAGCATTCCATGGAATATAACAAAAAGTGTATCTCAAGCCGGTTTCTCAAACTTACCTACCCCACCTTTAAGATTGAATTACAGTAGATGCCTATGTTTTTTGTGGGATCAAAGTTACAGTTTTACAGTTGACTCTGTGCTATGCTGTTTAAGTCTTTAAGATGTATTTAGTAGATTAGTTGTAGACATGATGAAACCTCTAACTGGCAGACGCATCAATAACACAACAGTCAATCTAGTTGTCTTTAATAATTAGCATAGATGCAGGAGCCTGGGACTTGAGTTTTCCATTGCCATAACAACAGTGTAGCTGTGCATATGACCATATGAACCTTGAACCAAATATTACACAACAAAACTTAACTAAATGTATTTTTGTTAGCCAAAGTTCATGTTTCCATTTCAGAAATCTGACAACATCTGGTCCTCCTCTGCCCTCATTACTTATCTCAATATGGAAAGCTTGTTATGCCATGAGTTCTAGTTGGCGAGGTTATATGAGATATAAAGAATAGCTGGCCGTGGGAGGGTAAACAACAGGGGTTTGGAAAGGCAGAGAGGCGAGGTGAGATCGTAACAGATGGCCTTTCTCTGGACTTCGTCCATAGGCTTCATTAACACACACACACACACACACACACACGCACACGCACACGCACACGCACACGCACACGCACACGCACACGCACACGCACACGCACACACACACACTCACACATATTCACTGCCAGTATTCTCATACTAAAAAGCGCCTGTTGGAGGATCACAGTTGAGTGGGATATTACGCTTCCTGTTTGTTTGCAACTAGGGAACCTTGAAAAGCCATCGAGCTCCCGGGGCACTGCTGACAATCAAATAGTATTTGCTTATTGTTATTCTCAAGGGGAAAACAAGATTAAAGCTTCATTTTTACAATTATTACCTACAATAGCTGAAATAACATTACCTTCAGCTCTCCAACTGAAGCTTATCCAAAGGTGACACGTTTCAACAAGTATGAATGTGTTTTGTTATCATCATTTTTCCGTTTAGCAGCTCTTTTCATTGCCAAAGTCATACAAAAAGAGATTTAAGGCATTCCTCATAAGAGTAAAAAGCAATTAGCTTGTTCATTGAAGGTGTAACCTCCCCTTGTCAAAGTATACTAATTGTTGCAGAAATAGAAAGAACAAATGGGACGCTGTACGCCGTTGAAGATGGAAGATCCAATAAAGGTTCCTGCTGAGCGTCCGACTCCAAACCAACTCCAGATAGAGACTTACTGAAGGAGCAAACAATATCAATTATGATTAATCATTTGAAACTTCTTTGCATTTTAATTAAAACCACTGATGCATGAGGCCCCAACAAAACTTGTTTTCACAAAAATAAACTTGTTGTAATTATGTCAAACAGAAACAAATTTCGCCTGCAATTTCCCTAGCAAATAACTTTGAAACCAATTACCAACACGTACAAAACTATCATCACCAGAGGTGGGAGATAATTGTTTTTTTTAATTAGTTGAGTAAGTGAGGTGAAGAAAAAGTGTGTTACATTATACCTGTTTGAAAATTCTAAATACACATTTTTTAAAGCATTTATTCTGTTGCGTTTGTTTTATTTTCAAAGCTTTGATGGTCCACTTTGACTCAATTCAAGAAGCTACCATACTTTAACCATACAGCACATAACCATAGACCCAACAACACACTGCTTTAGTGATATAAACAAAAGGCAAGTTTACTCAATCATCACAATCACAATGACCTCCATTGATCCTCAGATGAATATGCTCTCACTTCCACTCGGGAAATCAGTATTATCCATTTGAAAAATAGTTGAATGCGTTACAGGGGTCACTGGCTGAAAGACTAAACGTTAGATCCAGCTGACAAATGCTTCCTGCACACCATCTCATATACGATAATGCACTTAACATGACGAATGCATGTGCACTGTGGCCTGAACAATGACCTTCATCTTGCACCCAGTCAAGTTCCTTGGTGTAAATATATTGGATTGAGATTCTTGAAGAATCAATACAACTGCAGTTTTCACTTCCATCTTCAGTACCAACAGAAGAGTGAAATAATGCTTCCTCACATTTGTAAATCCTTGGTGGGAAGGTTTGCTCATTGTGGATTGAAAATAGCCAGATATGTACCTGATCAACGCAGATGATTACATATTATGAACACACATCTCAACTGCATTGGTTTGCACCTTTTAACACTAAAGTAGACTTACTTCCTACACAAATAAGTTGATGTCAAGTGCAAAGAAAGGCTTCACAATAACAAAACAATGAACTGCTGATGTTTTTTCAGTTAACAGATTCTAGGGCCATCCTCTTTAGTCTTTGGGGTGTGCTCAAGAGCAGCTAAGCTCTGCACAACCTCGCTCAGCTATCATAAAGTCCAATGGAAAGAATGCCCACAAAGCTACAATATAATAACACTGGCACAATAAAAACATAATCCAGTAAAAAACGCTTATATTTTTATAGATTTTCCCTGCAGGCTGTTTGAGCCGAAGCGCTCTCATATTTTCTTTTTAATTGGCCTGAAATGGAAGGAGTCATGCAAGTCTCTATGCACAGAGATCTCACTCATTATTTGTTTAATTCAACCTCCAAAAAATACTCTCAGTTATCAGCCCAGAGGAACAAATGACACGATATGTAGTTAATAAGCAAATATCCACGATACAAATAATTCACTGAAATATTGAGGGTCATTTGTTTTGTTTTGATGGGTGAGCAGAAGATGAGAGGTTTCATAATAACAATGCTGTCAGAATCAGAATACCTTTATTTGTCCCACAGAGGGCAAATGTACGTAGTTACAGCAGAAAAGAGCCACAGACAGTATTAGAAGTATTAGAGTTAAAAAAAAGAAGTTATTATATGATAAATAAATTTAAAAAAATATATATATATAATAAAACATTTTAAAAAAGTTACACAATTTACAAAATACACATCCTGTAACAGTTCTTAGGATTTAGCAGCCAGGTATATATTGCACAGTTATTAACGGCATATATATATATATATATATATATATATATATATATATAGCATATATAGCACACAGTTGGTTGGTATTTAACAGCAAGGGGTGTTATAGTCTGTGTTGTTGTGTGTGTGTGTGGGGGAGGGTCTACTAGGGGCTGTGCTGAGGCCTGTACTACGAAGCCGGATTTTCCTAACCTGGATATGTTTGAGTTAGCCGGTTGGCCCAATCCAAAACATACGCGCTCTCGCTAAACTGTACTACGACGCTGGTTATCAAGTGGATCGCTCAAGCCAGCCGTGTCCTATCTAGTTAGGTGCGCGTTCACATGAAAGGGGTGGTATTTGGAGCATTCGACCAATCTCAAACATGGACAAGCGTACTGACAGCGCAGCGTCATACTTCCTGAATGAAAAGTGAACTTTAATATTAGTCAAATATGAAGAAGTTAAACTTTAAACATCCATGACTTAAACACTTTATCCAGGATAAAAGCCACATAGCTGCACCTGCAAGGTGAATACAGCTGGTAAAAGAAAAAGCGTTTGAATGCGTACATTAACAGGTTTATGATATCACTGCCCAGTCCAAGACACGAGTGGATCTGACTTTAATTACATTTGACTCGAGTGTTTCGTCAACTTAATGTGTTGCTTAAAATAATACTTCTGCATACAGTATGTGACACTGTGAGTGTTGCACGGCCAGATACGGCTCAAGAAGCTGACTCAAATAAGGAAATATATGATACATTATGATGTGATATGATATGAATGATAATGGGACACATCGACGTCTGCACTCACAGTGCCACGGACTGTACTTAATGTTACTCTGATCCGGTTACTTATGTTGTGGCAGATATTTAAGTAAGCTTTCTTAACGCTAATGTTATAATAGTCAGATTGCTCTGAAGATGGGAGGGGATATTCTATTAATTTTCACGTTCACACAGTCAGTTGATTTTTGCCGGCCGTCTTTCCTGCAACGGCAGTTTTTCTGTATTTCCTCTATCCTGTAATATGACTTGATAGCTTTAAACTCCGCACACGGAACTCTGATTGGTCAGCAGGCGGTGCTTTCACTGAGTTGATCTCTTAGCCTGCAACCTAACCTCCTCCCGAGGAGGTTAGCCGCTCAGCATAAGTTACCATGGAGATCTAGCCCGCTAAAATGAGAACCAGCGTCGTAGGACCGGAAAGCCCGAGTTTTCCCTGAAATCAGCCGGCTAAGCGAAAATCCGGCTTCGTAGTATACTCCCCAGGTTGTATAGTCTGACAATGTTGTGAATAATAATCAAGTATATTGAGGCTTTTTAATGAGGGATCTACTTTTCCATAAGTGTTTAAGAATGTTATTTAAGTTTCTGCAGTCACATGTTTAGACTACTTATGGGCCTGAATACCCAAGCAATTTAATTTTGTAGAAATTATACAGTATTGATTTCATGCCTCATAAACATACTGATAACTTTGCTTTCTTGTAAACTGTTTCTACTGTACACATTTTCAGTTGAATAAAGGTTACATCTTCTTGAGCCAACATAAGCTCTTCTTAAAAAAAACACGTTAAACTCCTGTCCCCTTAAGCCCCATAACTGTAAATGTGCAAGGCGGTTGGGTCTTTGATATGAGGAAATAACTGATGCTTTATACATTAAACCTTCTGGTTTCGGCACCACTTGCTTTGCAATACAATCACACAGCAACCCTTAAGACCTCTTGATTTACAACGTAAGCTCTGTAATCTGATGACCAGACAAACATGCAGGCACATGCATAAGCACAAAGATCCTCTCCACAGAAAGCTTGTTGATTTGCAATTCGAGCCAAAAGGTCTGTCATGGATTTTAAGAGGATGGAGAGTGACTGGGCTAAAGGGAGTCAGTGGATGCAGAGTCATGGCTGCTAATGTACAGTTCTTTAGTAACTGGAGTAACTCTTAAAGACATTTTAAATAGGCAAGGTGTTCAGCAATTTCACCACATGCTTCTTATTCACACTCAAGCAAGTCTGTTTGTTCAACACTCTTTAGCACGTGAACAAATATGGCAGTGGTAATGTATGTCAAGTCTTTTTTATAAGAGACACTGAGAGCTGATGCCATCCGCAGCGAGAAGGCTACAATGAATCTTATTGTATAATAAAGGTATTGAGATCAAAAGTGGAGTTGGTGAGAAAGTGATGATGAATTAACTCGTGGGTTTGGTTATATCTCAGTATTTCTTTAAATTATTCATCCATTTCCTCTAGGCTGAAAAAAAAAAATAAAACCCAATGTAACTGAGCATGTTTAAATCTGTAATAGGAATTTATTTACATAAATATGTCTCGTAAAGGTAAGCTGCACTTTAAAACACAAGACCTAGAAGATGTTTTACTATGGCTGCTAATTTATAACATTAATCAAATTAATAACACTCGTTTGGAACCCGAAAATTGTAAAAGGCAGAATCTTTGTTCTCTTTACACCTGCAAAAATCCTCAACACAACACAGGGAAGCTAACAAAGAGCCGGCAGCTGCAAGACAAGAAGCTTTTTGGGACACCGTGGCTAACGCAAGAGCACGGGAGAATGGAGGACCAACAGTGCTGGAAAAACCCTAATAATCCCTAATGTCACTGTGTTGGAACCATGTGCCTTTAGTGAGTTTGTAAGCCTCAAATGTGATCATGTAAAAGCTGAATATGCTTTGTTTTGAAAAAGGATTACTTCGATTGGCATTTGCTGATGCTGACATCGTTGGTCATCTGGTTTTGGACCCTTAACCACAAAATCCCCAAATTCAAACAAATCCTTTTTATTCTCAATTCGTGGCACCGAGTGATACAATACAGTGCTCTTATCGAGTGACTCAGCTTTGCCCACTGGCTGTCATGTTTGTTGATGCTTCTTCAGCATCGATGAGCATCTTGTCTGCGAGACCAGCGCTGACCATTGAACCTTGTGAATTTTAATACTCATTCCTTGAACTGGACGTCACGCTAGTCGTGACGCAATTATTCTCCTTGTCACAACAACTGCAGTTGCAAAACCTATACTGCTCTGCTTTGAACTATTGGCACGCTTGGCTACTCAGAACAATAATGAATTCACTTGTGAGAGAAAAATAGACCAATGCCCCAGACTTGTTGATGCCTTGGTAAATACGCACTACCATATGTTCTGTTGTTTATTGTTTTTGTCCCCTCTGAGTGTGAGTTCATTTATAGACATGATGGATGCATGAACAGATTGTGGCCCTTCACTGAGGTGACATAATGTAACATATCTGCTGCACACATACAATTCACATGTTACCAAGCAAGGACTGCCGAAACACAGTAAGTTGCCTTTCCTTGGCTCAAATGATAGCAGTCTGCACAATTTCTACCCAAAAACGTTTGTAAAAACTGTATTTGTCTGCCTGCTGCCCCCTTCTGTTGAACTTTTAGAAAATCACACTGAGTGTGTTTTGTTTGTATGTGTGGGTGACAGCTGGGGGTTCGCTTTGTTTCTAAGCACAAAAGCTGTCTGCTGGAGCACACAAATTGTCAATTTGGGTTGGATGCGAGTGGGAGATTGTCTGTGTATGGTAAGCGGGGGCATGTAGAGACTTAAATATGCACGTGTGCAGGAAAATGTTTTGTGTGTGTGGGTAAGCATGCACCAGGGAAGTGGATGTTTATGTGAGAAGATAACAAAGATATTCATGTATTGGGTTTACATAACCATGTTTGTGACGATTTGTGTGTGTATATGCGAGAGAGCAAGAGAGAGACATACACACAGAGACAGAGAGAAGCTATATTGCTCATGGGCCTGGTTAGTTCTGCAAATGCTAAGGAAGCTGGGTAATCAGGGCCCTGGGAGAGGACATTCCTTGTTCCTCTCTAACTGCAAATGACGAGAAAGGGCTGTCCCAGAGGAGCGTCCTCCTATCCGTAGCAGTGGCGGCTGATGACATCACTTATTAGAGGTCACCGTAAAGAGCATACTGCTGAAAGGGACAGACTGGAATTAAACAAAGACGACTGCAGTTAAAGTGGCTTCGACTCCTTAGAAGGGCAATCAATACTAATGCATTTTTTACTAACCTTTTCTTAAACCATGTATAACAATGAACAACAAATACCCCTGCTATTTATGTAGACAAATTGTGTTTTTTTCTCTGTGGGCTAAACTCTGTTATCACCCTTTACTAATGGCATCCATTTGATGCACATAATATAGGTGCGCATATGCATGTGCACACCTGCATCTTCGCATTTACGTTTTCTTGTGATTGTGTTATAGGCACCTGAAATGGAGGAAATGCATTCCCATTATTCAATGAGTGTGAGCAAAGTTATAGATCACGTATACGTAAAGGAACGTATCTTCATGCAGTCCTTGCAATCGGGTGAATATGTTGAAGCAACTAATACAAATTAAAAAAATTACAAATGTTTTGATCATCTTTTGAGCTGGTCCAGTTCAACCTGTCACTGATTGTTTGCATGCTTTGTTGTCAATCCCCACAGGAGACGTGCTGTTTACAAAGATGAGAGACATGCCATTTAGCTTAACTGTGAAACTCAAATAGGACTTCGGAAAACACAAGCTGGAGTACGTATGAACATGCTCACTGCTCACCACTAATGCTGTTGATATGATATGATTTTAAGGGAGTCTATTACCATCTGGCCGGGGACAACAGCTGGAAATTAGCCATGTCGGCTAAAGCTGCTCCATTTACTGTTTTCTATGACAGTTCATCGATGGGGACTGTCCGCGACACTATAAATAAATAAACTAAACTAAACTGACTACAGAGAAACGTTGTTTGCAAAGTTTGCAAATGAGCCGAATCAAAGAGTTGGCTTCTTAAAGTGTAAAGTAGCTTTTGACATTTTATTTATAAAGACTATAGTGCAGTTGGCCTTTTATTGACTTACTCCAAGAGGCAAGGTGGTAAAAACATACTAGAAATGTGCTTAAAATTAAGTTTGGAGCTCCAGACCCCGAGGCAGTTACATATATAATATTCCAAGTTTTCCCCTCCATTAGAAAACATCACCAGATGCCAATGGGCGTGTGCCATTTATAAAAAATAAGTTTCAGATCATTAGCCCCCTGCTGTGGTCTGATGTTCGTTCATGACGCAGGATATTTGGTCACGATACTAAAGTTAGCTTTTGCTTTGATGTTGAGCATCACTCACCTACTCCCTTACCCCCACTTATGGAGGAGGTGCAGGAAGAGGAAGACTTGCCCAGTACATGCTCTGATCCCCCGTGTCAAGCCACATGCAGTTCACAGTATATAACAGTAGAGGAAAGAGCTGCCAATGATGTTGGGAATGTTTTTCATATCAAACATCCCAACGGTCCATGTTGTTGCTGATAGTGCTTTTACGTAGACCTGCAGGTTGTCCCAGGAGTGCAAAAATCCATCCGTTAATAAAAAAGATGCTTATTAGGAAGCACTGTAACACTTTATATTAAGGTACACAAATTAACCATCAACTAGTTGTTAATTAACATGCATATTAGCAGTAGCCTATATATTGGGCTATAAAAATACCTAATTTTGAGTTATTTAGACACAATTAACACTTATAGTTTCATGTCTTGTTACATAAGAATATATCATATTTGTTAAGTGTTACTATTATTGTGGTACTGCTGCCTTATTAGGTCCATATTGAGCATATTAAGACCAAAACTCATGTACAACAACTTCTTTACTTGCAATAAATACGCACTAATTAGAGGGTTATTGATGAAAAACTCTCAACTAATGGCCTATACTGGGAGAATATGGTCATGTAGAATAAGGCACTAATAAGTGTTTTATAATGACTAATAAAGAGCCAATATACTGCTAATATGCATGTTAATTAACAACTAGTTGATGGTGAATTTGTGTACCTTAATATAAAGTGTTACCGGAAGCACATATGTAAAAATGACATGCATACACATTTAACATATGATGGCGGAAGAGGGAATGATTTAAAGACATGAAACCACTTTTCAATTATTATTTAATACATGTATTCAATGCAATACATACTTTACCAAGAATTTGAGATATCTCCACCATGTGTTTTGATCAATCAAGCAAAACATGCTTTTTTATCTTGTATTTTCTTCCTTTCTGTGATGTTTATGTCATTAAATTCAGCAGTGGAACTACATTTGCAATGAAAGTGAGCTGCTTGAGCATTATTGCATTGTGTATTTCCAAGGACACATCACAGAGAAGTTTAATATCACATAAAAGTCATATTACATTTGAGTGGCTTTCTTTCCAGTCAACACAACCGACTTTCTTCTGTTGAGTTATTACGTTCTGCCTAAGAGACCTAAAGTCAACAAAAAAGCACTGAGGTGGGAAGATTACGATCATAACAATTATGATAATGATGTCGATGAGTATGGTTTTCTTCCTTAGGCCGTATGACTATTTACATTACGTCAGAAGTTTGTGCTGTGTGGGTGCCAGAGTGATGAGTACGGTAGGGGGTAATCCAGGATGACACTCGCCCACATCTTGTTTCCTTAACTCCATGGCATCACTATTCACGTGGTGCTTCACACGCACACACAAAGACACACTAACAGCAAGAGCACATACAAATTAACAATGGAAAGAAAAAGAGACAGACACAAAGAGAAGAGTTAAACAAACACAAAGGAGTTGCTGTTCTGCTAAGTTGTTTTAAGCACAGCGCCAGTGTAAACAGATTTGCTATGCTTTATAATGCAGCTCATCAAAATGCAAACAAACGATTTTTCGTTTCCTGATGTAGAGGAAGTGGTGAGGTTTGATAAGAAAACACTGTTTAGAGAAGACAAAAACATGAAAGGTGATAAAATGTCTCTCAGTGCATACTCCTCAAAACCTGATAGTCTCTTCCACGGCTCCATGGGAAATTAACAATTCTCTTCTCCCCCCCCTTCCCCTCTCCTTATGCCTCCCACCTCCTCACCCTTGTAAATGCTTCTCCCAAATCCCAGTTGGCCCAGCTTAGTGCTTCTCTGTTTCAGGAGGGGTATTCAAATCGGAAAAGATGAATTAATGGTTTGCTCTGGTTTCCTGTTGCTCTTCACCATCCCCCCACTACACCGCTATAGTGGTTAGCACAGGAGGAAGGCATGGATATATTTTCAGCTCATGATGCTATTTACACTAAAGGGAAACATAACAAGACAGACAAATCTAGATGTCTGCTCGCAGCCCCTAGAGGCTCCACTGTTCATTGCACACAAATGGTAAATGGACTGCATTTATATAGCACTTTTACAGTCTTTACGACCCCCTCAAAGCACTTTTACATGTACAGTGCAAGTCATACACATTCATTCGAGGCAGAGGGGCCACTTCCTCAGGGAGACTAACATTCACACACACTGTTGGCCATGCCATCTTAGGGTTTAGTACCTTGCCCCAGGATACATTAACATGTTGACTGCATGGGCTAGGAATCAAATCACAGACCTTCCGATTGGTAGAAAACCCGCTATCTTACAGCCAACAAAACCAAAGTGTTCAGACAAAACAGCATACTGATTGGAGGAGCTTGGGGAGATGCCGGTGGTGACTTATCAACATGGGAAGGTTGAACATGCACAAAGGTAGAAGAAGTACTGCCACCTTTGTACTTAAGTAAAATCTATTGTACTTAAGTAAAAGTAGAAATACCAGAAAGTAGGAATACTCTGTTACAAGTAAAAGTCCTGCAATCAAAATGTTACTCAAGTAAAAGTAGAAAAAAGTATTGGCATCAAAATATATTGGCATTAAAATATAAGTAAAGTACCAAAAGTAAAAGTACTCATAATACAGAATGGCCCATTTCAGTATTATATAAATGACATGTTTTGATTATTGATGCACTAAAGTGTTATCAAAGTTTGTAAAGGTTAATTACTTTGTATGCTGCAGTATAGCTTGTGAACTTTACTCCAGGTGTACCTAAAGTCTTACTTAAGTGTTGATCCATATTATTTTAGTAACTAAAGGTATTACATAATTGTAGTGGAATAAAAGTACACAATTTACTTCTGAAATGAAGTAGAACTACAAGTAGCACAACAATAAAATACTCAAGTATATATCAGTGTTTTATTTTAACAGATACATCAATCAAACTACATGTGCAACATTTTCTTATGGAGATGTTTTTAAAGATGCATTAGAGGTCATCATTTCTATTGGTAACAGGATCTCACTGGAGTTCCCTTCAATTAAATCTAATATTATTTTACAATTCCTTACAATTTTATCTTAAATAAACAAATAAAAAGTCACAAAATAGCAAAAAAGGCCTGTTATTAATTTCCACAGGCCAAGCAGATACATTTAACAATAAAACCCCCACACATATTAACTTCAAGACCATATATAACTGCATGATAGTTTAACATATTTTGCTACTAATAGATTAATCAGCTCATTGTTGCAGCTGTATTCTGTTACATGAGGACTTTGAGGAAAGAAATACACTTTTCCTTGATAAAAGCCAACACAGCAATTCAACCCTAAAGCTCATCCCTCTTCTCCTTCTCCTCCTTATAGAAGACTTGTCCATCCGGCTGCTTCCTCCAGGTCAGTTGGATGTTTTCATCCAATCCGTTGTCTGTTAGCTTCTTCTTCATCTGAGAAACAAAACTCTTAATCATTATCATTCAAATAAAAACAGATTACTTATCTATAGTTCACTCATCTGAATGGTAGTTTTTGACTTTCCCTTATTTCCTCTAGTGTACAGTCTTACCTCAGGTTGCTAAATAGTATTTGTACATTTTCCTGATGCATTTGCTAAGTTTCTGCGAAGTACTTGTGAAATATTTGCACTGCTTACAAAATGATTGGGCCCTTTCAATTGTGATATTGAATGAATAATGTATATCATGTTCATCCAGTTCAATTTCATTTAAATGAAGTCAAAAAGTCAACTTAATTGTCAATCTTTCAGTTTCTGTGTACAAACAAAGAGATTGAAATACTGTTTCCCACAATCCTGAGGATTAAAAAATGCAAATATATATATACAAATATATTTACATATATGTATATATACACATATAGATGAAATTAATTAGCAACATTATCTTCTACTTTTGTTGAATTCATAATTCTTGAATAGCTCTTTATGTGTTTCTTAACCATGCTGTCGATTGTTCTCATGTCATCTGAGTTTCCCCTATTGCATGCTTTCTTAAAAAGTAATCTGGTTGTTTTTCATAGAAGTGGAAAACATGATTTACCTTCAGCAACAATTCCTCCTGGAAAGCGGGGTCGTTCAGATCCACATCAGAGTTTGTTGTCTCGAAGCTCACTTTAATCACTTGCATTGTAACAGGCACAACATATTCTAAAAACACAAACAAACTTCATCAGGCACAACATTTATGGTGGCTTCTTTTGTAGTAGATTCAATATCATCACTTGCTTTATCGTAGGTGTGCATTTTACTCACTGTAGCAAATGAACGGTTTCTTCAACCCACAGTCAAAGCCCTCCCATTTTCCAGAGTTGTGGAAATCTGCAGCAACACACGACTCAGGACCTGTAGGTTCAGCTCCTGCCCAGTACCTTAAGGAGGAGTTACTTCCATCCGACCACTTCCAAGAGTCTCTGTAAAGGCCGATCCAGGGATGTCCGCTTCCAGATAGCGCATCCAGTATCTGCTGGTTCTCTTCCAAGTTTCTCACACTGGCCAGGTCTGTGTGGTTGTTTCTGCAGTAGCTCTGGGCATCAGTCCAGCTCATGGTGCTGTCAGAGACGACAAATCTTGCATTCGGCCCTGAAAATGGATCAGAGAGAAGTGGTGAGTAGAGGCACCACAACAAACAGCCTGCCATGAATACCTGTGGTGATATTGATGTCGTTACAATACAAAATATATAATTTAAATCCCCCGAGATATTAGGAATGACATCAATAAATAAAAAACATCGATAAAATATGTAATGTAATAAAATCATAACAAATATTTGGAGTATTTTTGAACAGTTTCTTTACATGAATATCTTTATATTTCAGAAGCTTTTCATCCGATTTTTTAATTTATAATATGAATCCTAAATTAATATTCTCACCTTTGACATCAATGCAGGCTGCCTTAAAGAGCAGTTAACACCGCCCATTATTCCACTCTCCACTATTACTGAACATCAGTGTGCATGAACCCTCTACATCGTGTGATGGTCTTTCAGGCCTCCATCTTCTGAACTCTGTCTCTCCCGGTTTGTAGAAGTTTGTGTCTGACAGTGACCACCTCCAGCTGTCCCAGTCAACGTAAAGCCCTATCCAGGCGGACTGAAAGCAATATTCATTGTGTTATAAATAATAACGCTCTGATGTAGCTTTAAAGCTGCTCAAGGAAAAGTATTTATTAAAAGATACTTTTTGGGGCTTTATGAGATCAGCCTTGGGACACGTACAACTTTTTCATTTACAGCCTCGATACTACTTATCTTATCCTCTACGACTCTAGCGCAAGTCCTGTAAAAAAAAAACTGTAAACTGTTTCAAGGCTTTATTCCGATACCAATATTATCATTGATTTATTTTGTTTTAATATCTTTATTAAGGAGTGCAGATTTACCAGACAATACAACCATTTTTCACATTTCCTGGTTTTGTTTTCTTATTACAGGAAATTGATCATTGATTTATTTAGCTTTTTCTGCTGTAATTTCTCCTGTTAATACTGGACATAAAGAGATCCCCTTATAAGGCAGTGATGAAGGATCCTCACTTACTAGTCCTTGTTCTGTGTAACGTATATAACACAATATAAAATATATACAAACGTTAATTATAGCTACACATGAGGCTTAAGCTATCCGTGGATATTCTCCTCTTTCTAATACAAAATGTCCTCCATTTGTTACCGTCACTCCACTGCAGCTGGAATGTAAAGCACTGTCTGGTGAAACACAACAGGGGAGTTTTATGCAAAAAACTTTTCATACTTTTACACTACATGTAAAAGGGACATTTCGCACTACAGTTAAGTTATTATTGTTTTATGCAGGGTCAGATTTAAAAACGTTCAATCCTTTACTATTATAACTACCTGGTTTGAAGTTAAAGAGAGAGAAAGGGGACTCACTTGGCTGTATTTGCCTGCCATTTTGTTCAGGCGCGTCAAATCCTCCATGCTGTCTACAGTGGCCAGGTCTGTGTATTTCTCTCTGCAGTATCTCTGTGCTTCACTCATGTTCTTTGCTTCATTAACGAAATGGTACTGGCGATGATGTACTGTGTGTGAAGAGACAGCGCACAGCCCTGTAGAGACACAGATATACATTTATAAAGGCTATGACTTGACTTGAAAAAACAACATGTTAGTGTAATAGTGCGTGTCATCATTATACATTTATACAAGGAAATATTTAACTTTTAACTGCACTTCAATAAGTCATTTTTAAGAGATTACCTTAACAACATTATACAAATGTACAGCCTGCAATGCAATTTATCGTTCTTTTAATAAAGAATCAGACATTTTATTTAATAAAGAGATATCCAAATACAAAAAACACTTGCCTGCAGCAGCCATGATCAGCAGTAGATTTAGGTCCATCTTTGTTTGCTCTCTGATTTCAATTGTTGGTACAGCTGATAGTGTGTCATATAAATGTCTAATGGGAAGTCATTGTCATCTGACTTCATGCAAATAGGTCACTCGGAATAATTGTTTGCGTAGGCAAATAACAAGCCTGTAGGTGAAAATACACATTTGACTATAGCAAGAAATAGTCTCCACAAAAATATATTCTTTACATTAATTAAGCTCCATACAATGTTTTCATGTTAAAATGTAGTAATCAGCATTAAACTATTTTTTAAAGAAATGTAAATGTGCATCAACATACATCATGTTTGTCATGATATTTAAACAATGAACTCAGGGTTGCCAACTTTGGGTACCTGGCTGGAGTGAGATTGTGATATCATGGGTTTAATTCGGTTTAATTACACATATGCGCACGACATGACTGCTATCGTGTCAGCAGCGGGACCTTAGCATATATATAGGATATATATACAATATATACAAATACACAATAATGGACACAGACTATAAAGGGCACACAGTTTCATTCACTAATGAAAGTCAAACATGTTTGTTTCCACTGTTGTATTGTGTGCCTGTCGCGATAAGCAATTAATTGACTTATCAGTTTGAAAGGATGTACTTGAATTATTATTATATATTATCATTATGTCAGTGGTCTAAAATGGTCATACAACGGTGCCGACAATATTATCGTTTATCGCAATAATTTCCGGGAAAATGTATCCAACAAAATGAATTATCGTGAGAGGCCTATACATGAAACACACACACACACAAACAAATCTACAGACTTACTCCAAACTGCCAAATATATTAATTAACACACTCTCACTCTCATATACTCTTTGACTCTATGTTGGCCTAGTAGAACAATAAGCAGCAGACTTTTACTTTTTTATCATTTCTACTGGATCTTAGATCTGCGCATGCGCTCCAGAGTATTTTTGTTGGGTAATCTATGGTAGGGCTAACCCATACAGTGGTGGGGCTTAAATCAGTATTTGCAATGTAATTACATACACGCTCCCCCCGACAGTGAAACGCCATGCGTGAGGTTTAGATTATTTCCCTGTCTCAATCCAAATTGAACTGTATGAAATAAAAAGGCACATTTGTCTTGTAGTAAATAAAAAGGGCGACCTGGAGCCAATCCTGCAACAGGTGAAAGAGTTGAGATGCTGAAGACCCAACCCCTGCAGGGGGGTCTGGGGGGATTCTCCCCCAGGAGATTTTTTAAAATCCTAACATAAAATAAACATTCTGGTACTCTCTTGAGAAGAAAAATAAATAAATCTATTACTACACATTTAAAAAAATGAATGCCATATTATTTTTTTGTTACTTTGTTCTGAAAGCTGAACCTGCTGCTCCTCACAGAGAGAAGAGGGAAGAGGCTGTGTGAATTACTTTACATTGTGGATATGGGTGGATAGCCCCCATTGTTCTGTGTGTCAAAATGAAAGACAGCCCACACACCTATCAATCATCAAACCGTGGGGTCTTATTTCATTACGTGTTGATTTCTATCAACACGTAATGTTGTATCGATGTATAGAGATGTACTACCGCAAAAGTATTCTCCGTCGGGACTTCCTGCAACAACACCACGCCGTTATCGTGATTCTGATTGGCCAGAAGACATTATCAAAGATGTTCTATTGAGAAGACGATCACTACGTGACAAAAGTTTTCAAAACCGTTTCTAGTCTTCGTATTCTTGTTTTTGGCGTGAGAATAGTTTGGGCAGCGTGAGAGCGTGAGATTGAGAGTGAAAGCGTGTGTCACACGCCAGATGCGTGAGAGTTGGCAACCCTGATGAACTACATTTAAAATGTGTTTTGGGTGTGGGCTGTTAGCATTAAGCTAGTGTGAATGCTTGCTAACTAGCTGGTTGTAATTCCAAGAGAAGCAATGCTGTGTAGTGACACCAACTGTAAAAATGTGCAGCATGGTAGTGATCTATGTTTTACATATGATCTTATTATTGATGTGTTAAATGCCTCAAGTAAGGGTTTTTACAACAATAAGAAAAAGGAGCATAGTATAAAACCTGGATGGAATGAACATGTGACTGAGCTACACACTGCTGCTAGAGATGCTTTTAAATTGTGGGCAGAATCTGGTAGGCCGAGACAGGGGTCTTTGTTTGTACATAAACAGGCCACTAATGCCAAATATAAGTATGCTGTCCGCTTCATTAAAAAAAATGAGGACACATTGAGGGCTGACTCACTTGCCAGAAAGCTGCACAACAATAGTTGCTATGATTTCTGGAAAGAGGTCAAAGTCATAAACAGCTGTAAGACTCCTTACCGTCTTCTATTGAAGGAGTGTGTGGGTCAGACACCATTGCTGAACTGTGGCGACAACCCTATCATGAGTTGTTCAACTGTGTTAAGAGTGATGCATTTGTCGTTGAAAAGGTTGACTCCACTGACAACGTTATAGTTAGATCAGAGGAAGTCTTCAACACTATAATGAATCTAGAAAATAACAAAGCTTGTGGCCCGGATCTCATCTCAGCTGAACACTTAAAATATGCCAGTCTTAAGCTTGCTCCTCTTCTTGCTCTGTGTCTTACTGGTTTCCTTAATCATGGTGTCTTACCAGATTCCATGTTGTCTGTGCTACTTGTGCCAGTCATCAAGGATAAAGCTGGGAAGATGAATGGCATTGATAATTACAGACCCATTGCTTATAGCATTCTCTCCAAAGTGTTGGAGACAATTCTGTTGGATAGGCTGGGAAGGTATATTACCTCAGCTGACAACCAGTTTGGTTTTAATAGAAAACACGGCACATATATGTGTATTTTTGCTTTAAAAGACATTATAGCAAAATATAGAAGCCATAATTCCACCATGTTTCTGTGTTTTATTGATGCTTCCAGGGCATTTGATAGACTGAATCATTTCAAATTATTTGACAAAATGTGCCAGAGAGGGGTACCCAAGTACATAATAAGGATCTTAGCCTTCTGGTATGCACATCAGACTATGCAGGTGAAGTGGGGCAATACTGTGTCTGAAAATGTTTATGTTGGTAATGGGTCAAGCAAGGTGAGATTTTATCTCCTTTGTTGTTTAATCTGTACATGGATGATCTGTCTAGGAAACTGAACTTGTGTAAAATGGCTGTGTCATCGGTGCTACTGTTGTCAACCACCTTATGTATGCAGATGATTTAATCATCTTTTCCCCGTGCAGTGCTGGCTTACAACAGCTTCTGAGGATTTGTTCCCAGTATGGCATTGATTTTAATATTAAGTATAACGCCAAGAAGAGTAGCATCATGATTGTGAGAAGTAAAGAGGATAAAAAGGCTGTATTTCCTCATTTTATTCTCAGTAGCAACATTCTTCTTGTGTGCAGTGAGATTAAGTACCTTGGTCATTATATTTCTGATGATATTACAGACGACAAAGACATCCATAGACAACGCTGCAAACTGTATGCCCAGGCAAACATATTAATGCGGAAAAAAGTGCTCTGTAGATGTCAAGGTATCACTTTTTAAAGCTTTCTGTACACCATTGTACACGGATCAATTGTGGAGTAACTACAAGGCTAGAAGCATGCAAAAACTAAAAGTTGCATACAATGATGCTTTATGGTTGCTGGTGAGGGTACCAAGATGGCATGGTGCTAGCCAGCTGTTTGTTAACTTGGGGGTACCTACCTGTCAAGCCCTTTTAAGAAAGTTAATGTACAAATTCATGTGTCGCCTAGAAGACTCTGACAATCATGTTATCTCGACTCTAATTAACCCTGTGAAGAGTTCTACTCGGTTCTCTTCCATGATTTGGAGACATTGGCGCAATAGCCTATACAGACAGTGAGCATGTGTGGCTAGCTGTAATTGGACTGATGTTTTTTTATCTGTTTGTTTTTATTTATTTTGTGTTTAGCTTTTTAATCTTATTTATTGATGTGTATCTTGTCATTTTGTATGTGATATGGACCTTGAGTCTGAAATAAAGATTGATTGATTGATAACCAGTTAAATATAATCTTCATGGTGAATACAAGCTGTAGATATATTGTTATACAGATAGACTGATCCAACTGTAGCATTCTGTGACATTACCTGTTTGGGAACAGTGTTGATATCAAGTGCAAGTGTTGATATCAAATGTGACAGTGTTCATTTGGGTATGCTGATTTTGCTGTGCATAACATTCAAAGCACTATGTGTTTGCATAAGTTAGAACAAGCCCGATGCTAAACCTGGCACGCAGTATCTTTGGATGAGATCAACAACACTGTCAACATACCAAAATACCTACATTTTGTGATTATACAAGTAACCTTTTACAGTTGTGACTGTACTCTTTTAGAAGAAGTAAATAATTATCTTGAAAAGTGATATATAGTGAATAGTCAAATAATTGCCAAGTAACACAACCTGCAGACACAGAACATTAGAAATCATTTAGAGCTATATTTCTGGAAAACGAATTGCCAATATCTGGCCACTGCTTGACTTGTATCTGCGATGTATCTTGTCAGAGCTTATTAATTGAAAAAAAGGTAGCCGTTGTGTCTGGAGGATTGATCAAAGCAAACAGGCAGAGAAAAAAACGGTACAAAGCTTTTTATGACTAACATTGGGTGAGCCTTGGTTGTTTGTTGTAACAAGTGTTTCTTTGCACATGAGTCATAGTCATTTGATCCCTTAAAGATGGACTGATTAGTACAGCTTAAACACGAGTTGTATATACATCCTAACCAGACCCGAACCATAGGACAGATCAGAAATATGGGTTGTTTTTGGAAGGCACTGACAAGCATCCTATTTTATTGTTTGGGTGTGAAGACGTGATGATTGAATCGAGGATTGGCCTTTGGTGTGCAGTCACATTCACCCATCAAGGTAAGCTTGAATAAAATAACCACAATTATTTCTGCATCTCCAGTTTAATTTTCAACAGCCTTGGCTGTCAAAAGGCTGTTTTCATCCATGAAGTGGCTACAGTGTTCACACTTACAATGGGTGCATGTGTATTCATCACCTTGAAAGGTTTCCAGTCTTTGTTATTTGATAAAAAGAAAAGGAAAACAGATGTTTCTGTGACTGAATGAAATTGTGAATTGCCACCTGTGCAGCGGTACAAATCTTGCCTCTGCTGAGTTAATGGTGCATCAACACAAACAGCACCTCCCTGATCCACCACCCGACATCGCTCAATCGATTAGGAATTTAAAGAGACAAGGAGTGTTGCAGGAGGGTCGAAACAGACATTGAGAGTTTGAGGACTGAGATGAAGTTAAGATTATGAGATGGATAGAAGCCAACAACCATCAAAATATAAGAAAGATCTGGAAACACCTGCAGACTCTGATAAAAGAAAATTGGAAAGGGAGTTGAGAGGGAAGGGTGAGGTGGGGCGGTGGAAATTAATTTGGTGCAGAACCTTTTATCGGCTTGACAGTTCTGCAGCAGCCGGCCTTGGCTAGGCTGCTGTCTGTCATGTCTTTTGGAGGTTAGATAAGCCTTGCATCTCCTGCTCACTAACAGCCCCTGAATGATAGGCAGGATAAGCAGATATTACCACATTTGCAGCGGCTGCGCTTCCGTTTGATCAATGGATGTGAAATAACCACACATCCATACATATTACTTGCACAAAAATGGGAAGGACACCTTTTCACAAAGCTTTTTCTTTTCTCTTTTTAGGGAAATCGCTGTACATTTCTATCAAAAAGGTTCTTCATCATTGTTCCTTGAAACTGAGCTTCTCCAGAAAGTAGAATATGAATGAGCAGCTTAAGATGAAAGAAAGGACGGCGGCGGATAAGATCCATCGTATCACAGGAGAGAATATCGTAAGATTTCTTATTCATTTGAAAAGCATTGTCTTTTCTCTCACTGTGCTCAGCTCTGATACGTTGTCATTTGTTTTGAGGCCTCTAAGAACAAGGTTTTCTTGAGGCTCTGTGATTATCACTGCACTTTTCTATCAAGACCAAAAGCAGAAAGTAGGTGACACAGTTTGGGTCAACACACCATTTTCCCAAAGACAGTACACATTGGTTTTTGCTAAGAATTACCTCAATCTTCTCCTAATTTGAAACAATTAGTTTTAGTTTATTAAAATTCACAAACTGTTACGATAGTGATAGCAGATCAGAAAATGAGCACTTGAATAATAGCATGGACTATTTCTTATGGTTTTGACTGTTGCAAATAAGTTTTAAATAATTTCCATATTGCATAATCTCTCCCTCTCTTCATTGTTGTCTTCACGCAAGGCAAGCAGCTCTCTATATGCCTCCAGACACAAACATGTCAAGAAACAACAGTTTCCAAAGCTGATTATGGACAAATGTGATGCCTTAATACGATACAGTTTTGTTATATCAATGCAAAAGTGATTCGTATTCTCACATATAACTGCAGGTCAAAACAGTGGCAATGATGTGTAATAATGCTTACAGTATGTCTTGTTTTATGCGTAATTATGTTAAATACTGCCATCAGAACATGTAAATACTATATGGAAGCTATGTTGTGAAATGGCCTGTGAAAAGGGGGTGATATTTGTTGTTGTAAAAACAAACCAATGTAAACTTCAAAACGTCCTTTTTAAATGCAGAAAAACCTACTTTTAAACATTGGCATTGAGACTTTTTTTAAACTGACCTTTTGATAGTGCTATCTGAATAATTTAATCAAATTGGGTGCAACGAATCAACAACAAACATTTACAGTTGTGAAATGTAATGGTATCATTTCAATCAGGAGAGACTTTATTTTGTTCAAAGAACATTTATTGACACATGTCATAAGATAAATGTTAAGTCTTTGGCGATTAGACCCTGATCCTGAAATGGTATATCTAAAGGGGGAAATGCAGCCGTGAGCATATAGGGAACCCCCCGGGGTCTAGACACTGGTGATGATGCTGAAGATCTGGATTTGATGAGGAGATGGGATGAAGAGGGGATGTGATGAGGTCTTTGGATTAGCTCTCCTGGCACTGGATATGATGAAAGGAGGTGGATGGGGAGGAGGCGGACGGCAGCATGAAAACCTGAAATCACAGCTGACTGCAGGAGAGAAGAGAACCATTTTAAAGTTTGGCTGCAGCACAGTGATTGGCTGCTGGAGAATGAGGTGAATGTAATAGGTTAAAGAGACGCCCGTGATGAGCTGATTATATGCAGCTGCGGAGTGAATGTATATATACCCAGTCTTCCTGAAAGAACTTGCGCTGAGCTTCATATATATCATCATTTTAAGCAGTTTCTATGAGGTCGGGAGGTCATGTTTCTTGAGACTTCCAAAATTTGAGAGAGCTGTCCATGGACTTCAGAAGCAACCGGTCCTGACAGTTCAGACAGTGTAATACTGTTTCCAAGGAAACACTGAGACATCTGAGGCACGTCTGTAGAAATGGTTTCCAAAGCATGACAGGGGGGATTTGAAGAAGACTCAGGCACGGCTGTCAATGAGTCCTAATGCCGGGGTTTTCTTTTTCAGTGTGGACTTCAATACGGACAATCCATTTCCTGTTAAGGGGTTGGATTAGGTCAGGCTGGATATCCAATCAGTGTGGATCAGCTCAAAAAAAGGCTCTGAACAGCTTACTGCAAATCATCATCATGGCTGCCACTGTCCTGCCATGAGCACCAGAGTCAAGTTTACTAACTGCTTCCAATTTAAGAGATTTGTTGGGAGTCCATGATTTTCACATCTGCATGATGGGAATTTGTGTTATTATTTCCACAAACAACAATACATCATCCCTTTGATTCCCTTGAATGAGTCAATCGTCATAATCATCCAATTACTCACGTTCATTATTCCAGCACCTTAATTATCATCGGCTAATTTAGGAGGATCAACAACACGCAGGATGATTGTTGTGGGGCTGTGCAGGTTGGTGGTGATATTGTTCTTCTCTGCACTCCCAACAATCACTGAGCAGTAAGTGTTGCCAATGCTTTGACATCACTGGACTGACAGTAGCTCCCATACCCTCTTTGCAGACATCAAATGTGCTGAGACTAGTGACAAAACCAAAGAATCACATAGCTAAGCCTGGGACTAAAAAAAACGGTGTAGTCATCCAATAACAATAAACCAAAAAGGAATAGCTATTGAAAGGCAGAAGCTATACAGATATATTGTAATCATCTGTTTGTCAGCCTTGAATGTTAAGGTGCAATTACAAATATAAAAAGAGCTTTTTCTGACATAATAGGTGTGCAAAAGCATTCTCCATGTAGAAATTGAGACCTGTAGTGTATTTGTTTTGCAGATTTATTGAGGCGCAGTAATGTTGTGGTGCAAACCTATAGGATTAAATATTTAGCAATAATGGTAATGCAACTGTGTGTGGAGAGTATTCATACTGTATCCAGCATGGGGGTGTGGTTATCCCTTTCTTTTGTTTGCAACTCAAACCCCAACCCAATACACAAAAAGTAATGTTGACATTTCCTCTGTTTGACCAAGCAGATTTAAGAAATAGTTTTAGATTAGTTTCAGGAGAAACTGCAGTAATGCTGCCTTGTCTCGTAAGCCAACATAAATTGTGTTATGTAAGGTAACACAAAAATAAATTCTGAGTTTAAAGTTTCCGGCCCAGAAGCCTTTTGACGCTCTAAAGGGAAAGAGGTTAGATTGTAAGCAATGCTGCTGGTTATCTCTCTTACGTATCGTCCACACGGTTCCGTCGCGTGCTTCAACTGGGACGCTTCCCATTCACTTTGAATGCGGTGACGTCAAGCTTTGCCGAACTGCATTGTGGTTCCGTCGCGTCGCTTTGCCTCCGTTGCTCGCTTCGAAAGTTGAGAAAAGTTCAATTTTTCAAGCGACGACGGAAGCGCCAGCCAATCAAATCATACGCCAGTACAAGCTCTACCCAATCAAACGGCGTGCTTGCGTGTCTGGGGAGGGAGATGAATGTGATTGGTTATTGGTCGCACGCCAGACACGCCCAACGGCAAGCTTCAACGCGACGGAACCGCGTGGACGATACGTTACGATGTGAAGTAGTAGGTAAACATGCTTCTTTGTGTGGTCAGAACATTAGGTAACAGTAATGTAACATGTGCAACTGCATTGCACCATCTTATCATTGTTTTGGTTGCTCCCCTGTGACAGCCGAAATTCTGTGAGCCTTTGCAGAAAAAAAACTTTAAGTTAGAGACAGATGGCCAGACTTTAGCAGCATGGCAGGAGTGTAGCAGAAAATAGAGAATTAAGCAGTTTACCTGAGATGGAACTGAAGAATCCTGTTTTCCGTATTAATTAAAGTAAAGATGAATAAAACAGCCTTTACATGAGTTTAGTAAAAACATAATTCAGATTTGTATACACAAATGCAAATCTTGGAGAATTATGAACACATTTGATTATATAATGTGATCACTCCCACAGATTGAATTAATAAAACGTGTTGTGAAGACATTACCCTCCCTGGTCAGCCGAGTTATAATGTATCAACATCACTGAGCAAGGGATGATGTGTTATTGTTTAATGTGTTTATTCTGCCTACCTGTTGCACCCATAAACCAGAGTGTGATCCATACCGTCTCAAATATCACAGGATCAGATTAGAACAAATATTGATTGAAATTGTATTTGTTACACCTGTGAGTATAACTCTCAGTAATGCAGTGTGTTTTTTCCCCTTGTTATAAAGAAATATATAGCACACATTGCAACTGATACATGGACTCCACTTCCTTGTTGTTCTGCATTTTAAAGACAGGTTGCTTTGCATGTGCAAATAGAGTAGACTCATCAAACCCATCAAAGGTGTTCAGGCTGACATACAGGCCAATCCCTGAGGTATTATAGCCTCTGAAGTGCTAAATGTGCCAATTTAGAGGTCCTATCCGGACTGGAACTGAGATGTGCCCCAGAAAGAGAAGAACATTTGTCAAATTAGTTTCAACTGTGATAAACACAAACCGCTATACTTTCTTTACATGTGGCCCGTGGCACTGCGAAGAATGGCAGCCATTTCTCAGTTGAGTGCTGCAAAAATACAAAATATTAGTATATAATATTAACAATGGTATCACGCTACACTGAAGCTCTCCCCAGCTCTACAGATCAACTTTGTTTTGGTTCCCTCTCATCAGCTGTTGAGTGAACATCTCTATAAATTGAAAAAGCTCGCTGGTGAACACAGTGCAGAATTTCGCAGCTTAAGAGCCTGAGTGGGAAACAGCAAATCCGACATGAAAGAAAGCAAATATTTTCTTAAATGTACCCGACAAAAGTACAACTCCAAATGTATACAAAATATTTAATTTATGTTCAAACTTAATCAGCAATAATTTGCCCTTTGTGAGTCATGCTGATATACTTTCTTGCCAACAGTTTGGTGACTAAGATTAATACTGATTCCATATATGTCTGTTAAATAAAAGGCTACAGCCAGCAGCTGTTTTGTTTTGCAAAGCATAAGAATATGAAAGATAGGGGAAACTGATAGCCTGGCTCTGTCCAGAGGCAACAAAATCCACCTACCAACACATTTTAACATGTGATATATTTTACTCTTTAGTGAATATGAAATCAAAATGTAAAAACAACTCTTTGCTTTTTACAGGGAGATATCTATCGAGACTCAAATTGACTAGACTGTCATTAAGATTACATTAACAAGGAGCTCCATTCTTCCAATTTCAATTTGCAGCCCTTTGACTGTAAATGTGCAACTCACAGATGGAAACACGAGTCAGTTGCGAATTACTGTAATTGTGTGGGAGGTGAGAAGCTGACTCTGTTAGGGTCAACTCTCCATTGTGAGACTTCACCACTGTGCCTCAGGCGTGTTCCTGGTTAGAGGTGGCATTTCCTTTCCTCATTATTACCCGGCGCCTACACTTCTTCAACTAGATGGGAGGAGATTTAAGGAGATTAGAAGTGATGTAACGTCCTGTGACATCCTATCCTCGATAGCATCACCCGGGGTGTAGACCAGAGACACGAGTTCCAGTGCAATCACACTCACACAAATCGCCCTACATGTCTTGGAAATAGTGTCACAATGCAGGGACAGCAAGCATGGCTACTGTGGTGAATAGGAGTCAATTGAAAAGAACAAACATACACACATGATCACACCAACCTACACTAGTATATTAACTCTTGCCACTGATATGGAGCCAGGGGTCATTGGTGACATCACAATGCCCACAGGAGATATTGTGGTTTTATTTCTAACAAATAGTCAAACATGTTTGTTTATCGGCTTTATAATTAGCCTAACATACCCACAGGTCATCTTGAAATTAGACCATACTGTGATGTCCAAACCTGATATTGTGCTAAAGGATATCACAGGATCATGTTGGCACATTTGCACACATCTTTCTGACCTGGTGAAGAGATTACGACGTACTCTGAGCAAGACATGCAATGGTTGGATGAGGTCATAATGTATATTTGGTTCACAAATTGTAAATAACTATTTGTAAATGGTCATACTGACTATGTTATAACATCTCCTTTATTACTTATATTCTAATAATTAGTCTTTATGTGCAGTCCTAGTAACATGATACATTACCCTGAGTCGTCACTTAGTCGTCCCTCGTTAGTTCATGAATATCTTGCCCTTTTGCTGCATCTAGTTGAATAATAATATGAATAGTTTCATAACAGTATGCTGGTGATATTACAGTAATGTTTCATTTAATTTCAAACCTTTATTTATCCAGGTGTATCCCATTGAGATCATTGATCTCTTTTTCAAGTGTTATGTTGTAAATAAAAATAGGACGATATTTACACACACTTTGTGTATTTCATTTCACATGCTATAGTTAGGGATGGGTATCGTTAAGGTTTTAATGGTACTACTACTTTTATCGATACCGCTTATCGGTCCGGTCTTTTAACGGTACTTTTATCGGTTCTTTTGGAGAGAAAAATGAGGTAAACTAACTATATGTTGTATGTCAGGGACTACGGATGGAAATTAGCTCAAAGCTAAAATCCGGCATATTTACACTTGAAGCATTATTTGTCTAAAGTGTTCATTAATGTGCATTGTCCCTATTCAAATAAACGAATAAATGAAAAATGAAAATAAACAAATTGTGAACAAAACTAACATTGCTTTTTATTTAAATTAAATACATAATATTTCACATCAAAAGAAACAACAATGTTTTAACAAATAGTATTAAATAATGTGATGACAGAACTGTAAACAGAATGGCTGAAACTTTAACAAAATAAATGTACCTCTAATCATTAGCCCATGTTTGTATAATTGAGTTAACTCCGTGTGTTGCTGCTAGCATACATACTGTAACACGACGTGGAAACGTTACTCGTGGATGGGGCTACTAGAAAGACAGTCGAACCCGGTGCATTTCTCCGTCTGAATGTGGAGCACTTTTGCTAAATGTTTAGACAAATTGCTCGTGTTACCGCCCTGACATGCTAAACTCTTATTGCACTTTAGGTAACGAGCATTGTCCACATCGAGACGGGTAAAGTTTAACCACACCTTTTAGTGCTTAGTTCTCTCCGCCATCTCCTCCGTGTGTGTGTGTGTGTGTGTTGCTGCATGGAGCAGCTGCGTGTGTGTAAACTGCCCCGCCCCCTCGCAAGCAGGCGGGGGAGAGAGATCTCTCGTCTGGTTTGGAGAGATCGAAAATACTACTGCATTTTGCAGTCTTTTTGCATCTTAGAAACGGAGTTGGCGACACTAAAACTGCAATATAATGTTTGTGTAGCAATAATACACATGACATATATTTTAGATGTCTCCAGTACCGATAAAAAGACCGATAACGTCGGAGCTTAACGGTACCACGGTCTTTAATAATTCAGCCCCGGGGCCCGTTTAATACCGGGGCTCGGTACCCATCCCTAGCTATAGTGCTGCTAAATTGTCAACTAACTTGAGGACAATAACATATTATAGTTGGACTGTATATTCCAGAGAGAATGAAATCACAAACCGTTCAAACCCTAATTGTGTTCATACTGAAGACCGTATTGCTTTGTAGCTCAACACTGAGCCTCCGTTCTACTGTTTTGGTCAAGGTCAGGGTCAGGGTTAGGGTTACCGTGCCGATTGTCGACTCAACAAAATGGCATGTGACCTTTTCTAAACCTGAAAATGTTTTGTCAAATCACAATTAACTAAATGTAAGAAGAAAAAAAAACTGGTACCATGGACATGTTATTTATCTTGTGATGTTACTTTAAAAAGGTACTTGTAGCGGCCAAAATCATATAGAAATTAAACTGATAATAAACTTAAAATAACACTGCCACTGAGGCACTGATCAAGGTCCAGACAAGAATCTCCATTTGTACATTTATTTCAATGATCCAATATCATTAACATAGAACAATCATCAGGTGTCCTATGTGTCTTTCCTTTAGCCTTTCCTATGGCTTCCTGGCTCAAAACACCCTGGTAAAAACCATGTGCCTACTAGTGCTCTACTCACACCACCACCGGTCTCCAATACAATTACACCAGGTGCTCTAATCACCCAGTGCGCGAACATGCCTAAATAAAAGCATAGAAACTACTTTAATAATAACAATAACTAAGAATACATTAACTATAAACACTATAAACAGCAAGAAAATAAATGTTTAAGTATTAGATAATAAAAAGAGATATATAGCTCCAACAGTACTCTTACATTAAAAAGACACAAAACACCTATATTGACGTTTGACATGCCCCTGTGGACCGGCCCAGTGTTGCCTGGAAATCAATATCTGACCCTTGGCCCAGTATGGCAGGGGTCTACATACACAGCTCTTAAGGTCTACCCACTCCCCCTCTGCTGCTTTTACTTCAACTATAAACAATATCATCTTCAATGAGAAGTCTGGTCATGTTCAACATAAAAGCTTTACATAAGCCTAAAAGCATCCAACCGGACAACAAAATCCCTTACCACTAAACTCTATAGTCTATTAAATATAGAACGTGAGTGTAACAATGCAAAGCTAAACTAGATATTTCCCCTCAGAAGGTTTGCTATTTTCACTGGCAGGAGTTATGGCTACAGCAGTATACTGTTTAAGTTCTGCAGTGCTACCTTCATGTCAGTGTTCCCGCCAGACCAGGGCTGAGAGGGCGTCCACCCCGAGAGCGATTTTACCACAGTTTACCACAAAGCCTCAGTTTCGCCGCTGCGAGGCTCCGGCGCTCGCAGTTCACGCGCGTGCTCCACTAGCACCCCCCCGTCAAGGCTCGCCAGCAGTACACTTTCCTTCACAGGAACACGCTTTGCTGGTGGCGAAAAGAATCCCACCAGACTCCTTTGCCCCTCCAACAGAGGGATGTCCTTTTTCCTTTTCGTTATTTCAAGCGATTAAAAACTCTCGATCTTCTCTCGAATTATTAATTTTTTTGTTCAGGGCGTTCCGAGCTGAATAAGGGCGTCAAATGACGGCAAGACGCCCCCCTGGCGGAAACACTGCTTCGTGTCATAACAGATTTAGTTGATGTTGGATTCCAGTGAACTGCCAACAAGAAAAAAACACTTTCATTACAAACATTTTGGAGGTAAATGCAAGTAGAAAAGGTTGGGTTTTTTAGAGGCTGTGACATCTACCGTCTTGCATTATTAAATCCTTAAAATGTCAACACAAGCTATAGCAAAACCTGTAAACTCAATGACTTCAGGAGCCTAAGGTATTTACAGACCAAGATTTAAGCTATTTATGAGAGCAGAAATATTTCTTTACAGTGATTTTAAGCTGCGCTGAGCATAGCGGACTCAACTTTTTTACCAATTACCTGTAAAATATGAATGTTTCAAATAGCTTCGGTTATCATTTATTATGAGAAGCAGTAAGAGTAAGTATATAAACGTTTTAAATATGAATGTAATCTAATTGAATGTCGTAGAAATACCAGAGGGAGCACAGCATTTGTATAGTTGACACTGACATTTATGCACACATTCGCATATCATCTGCCTCACTAAATCAATGTAAAAAGGAAATTACTATTTTTTAGAGTATCAATTATAGCTGAAAACAGAGGCACATAGGCTATCAATCTGTCATTTCAATCAACAAGAGACCCTGGGAGCATCTTTACTGTTTGAAGGATTTACCGCTTTGGGAGAGGGTGAAACAGGTGGCTTCGTCAGAATCATTACTTTGCTTTAAATCTTTTTTGTATATGGGATTTGTAATACTATGACAGAGATGAGGAAAACGAGCATGTCGGCCATTTGACGAGTTGGGGATGATTAGGTAGGGAACATATTTTATACTATGCATACGCTTTTTATTGAATCTTCTTTATGTGAAAAGGAAAGAGAACATGGCAGTTTATCTATCCACTGTACAAGCTCATCTGTCAAATAAATCTTTTGATTATACCTCCAATCGAAACCAGTGGCCATGCGCTATTACAAGTGTAGTAAATCAGTCTTTCCTTCAAAAATAAAGTATGCAAAGCTGTCTCTATAGTCAGTTTATTGTTAAGTTGTCAGTTATTGCAGGTTTACAGTAAGTGATGCAAAACAATGTTTACTACTTAACTAGTCCTAAAGTAAGAAAACTCAAAAGACACAAAAAACTGTAGCACAATTAAAAAATTCTCCCCAAGAAATATTGCACGTCTTTGATATCTTCACATTACATATTTTTTTCAGTATATATTTCATACTCTCCGATTGCCTGGTTAGCAATGTGCATCAAAAACCTGGTGTATGGTGATAAAATGCTAGAAAGTGTCCTGGTTTGGCATCATTTCTACATTAATATCTTGGTGTGCAAGTTAGATATTTTGAGTTTACTGGTGCTAGTATAATTGGTCGATTCATAGCACAATAGCAAGCTAGTGTTGCTATTGTGCTGGGTTTCAAAATACATGGATCTCTGGTGCAGACTAGCAAGGGTAGTCAATAATAAGAGCCAATTGTGTACATTGATATTTGGAGTTTAAATTAAGTGGCTAAATGCCAGCAGAGTGCAAGTCTAACAAAATACAATATTGTGTATTATGGAAAGTGTAGTCCAATCCTCAATTCAGAAGTGTTTTCTTTATCTTCCTCTCAGATAAGGACTCGAAACAATACGAGAAAGCTTCTAAAATAGGACATATGTTGGACATGATAATCGATACAATTACCTCACAAAGGACACGGTATGGTACATGTGCAGAACACCATCGTCTGCATTTCAAACACTCACACAAGGATCTAAAGGAGAAATAATCCCAAGACATTAATCCCCCCATCCCTCTACATGTAGGAGATGTTGAGTAATTCCAACCTACAAACTGAGGATTTACACCGAAAGCTACAAGCACACATGTACAGCAGCATGGCAAACTGTAGACTACACGTGCACATGTTCATGCTTCAAGGTTTATACACACACAAACACACACAGGCTTTTCTGTAATCTGTGGCTAGCTGCCTCTGGCAGGCAGTAATGAAGTCATGCTGCTTCTTCATGATGAAAACACTTAAAGACATAACACGACATAACTCTCACACAAAACATACATATTCTGTAAACACGTTAAGAGTAAGACATAAATACATTATAGATATGTAAAGCCTCAGCCCTCTTTATGTGTACGAGTATGAGCGTGCCCGTTTGTATGCCCCAGTTTTCCTATTTGTGTGAGTAAATGTCCCGGAGGTGCGCTCTGGCAGCAGATACCGACGGCTAAATGGTATTCTCGTTCACTCCTCCATCAATCAGAGACAGAAAACTAGAGCTGGGTAAAACCTCTTCTCAGACTACGTAATCACAATGTGGTGAAAGTGTGTGTGAAGAGGGGGTTTCATTCTTACTCCTAGACCGTGTGTGTGTACACATATAAATGGTTGTATGCAAATGTGTGCATATGGTATGATACGTGTGAAATGTGTAACATTTACACAATACACATGTTAAAACTGTTTTTGTTTCCATATTATTTTTGTATAATGAATATAGGCATGCATGATGACTGTGTGGGTGTGTCTCAGTATTTGAAAATGTGTGTTTGTGTACTGAATGCAATGCGTGTCTATGGGAGTTTTTTTCTAATGCATGTGCAAAAACAAATGTGTCTGCCCGTATGCGTGTGGTCAGGCTTGTTAATATTCTGCACGGTGTGCTGACAGCCTCCCGGCGCAGCGACACCTGGTCATGCCTCAGAGCGCCGGGCCGCTGTGGGACACCTCTGAGAGGCCTTTCCGACAGCCTGACACTGACACACTGACACACACACACACACCACCAAAACCACCACCACCACCACCTCAACACAATCTGTGACTTTGGTCTCACTGCTTGGTCATATTTTAAGCTTTTCTGTCAAATATTGTTTAATCTTCTTACACAGTCCCAATCCTTAAAAAGCTATACCAAATATTTGAGGTGCATATATGAGGCTGCCTCATCCTTAATAGAAAACAACCGTTATCAACAAGTTTAATTCATATTGTTTTATTATAGATTTAACGGGTCAGCAACATTTCACACCAACATGCTGAAACTATTCAATACAAAAAAGTGAGGTTTTACATGTGGTGAGTTTTAGCATGAATATCTACTTTATGGCACTTGATAGCTCATTGGATTTCTGTTAAAAATAATTTGGCGGTGAACATTAAAAACTCATGTTTGTGAGGAGAAGCAACATTGTCAGCTGCGCCTTCAGAAGAGAACTGTCATACACTAATGCTAATTAATAACCTCTTAATGTTACCCAGGTAAGTCTATCCTGTCTCTTGGAATTATCTATCTAGAAGTAAGATTTAGCCTATAGACAACTCAGCGTTTACCTTGGTAATCGTGCAGACAATGTTTGGTTAATTGAGATCATTAGATCTAATGATCCATCACCAGATTAAAGGGCAGATGAGGACTGAAAACTCACAGAAATCCAACACAGCTAAAACAGCAGCTGCCATTCGCTGTGTGTTTTTTTATGACTAAGCCGACCCTAGAACAAATATATTAAAAGTTTATCTTGCAATGTTATATATTTTACATTTTATTTTAGAGTTGATTTTTCCCTTAAGTTTGAACACTGCTGCAGAGAAAGAACAGTAGCATTACAGACAAAATAATCCCTCATGTCTTGAAAACAGCACGTACGCCTCAGAAGTCAACTTCAGTTGGAGTAGCTTCACGTTTAATGCAAAGGAAGGACATAATTAATATTCTCATCACTAAAGAGGAAGTTTGCCAAGTTGCAGAGCATCAAAGAAGAATCAATCTGCAACTCCACTGAGCGCATGCAGGTTCCAGGGCTCAGCTCCAGTGTAATAAAATGGACAAGGAATTTATCACCCAAGTTCTGACTGTATACCCTCTGCAGCAATGGTGCTCAACGGCCTCCTTCCCTTAAAGCCCCGGACACACCAAGTCGATTTTGGCCGTCGATGGATGTCAGGCCGACGATGAGCGTCCTGTCGCCCTACTCAGATTGGTGTGTCCCGCACCGTCGTGTCTTTTCGGCCGTGCCAACACTTTTTGGGCCGAAAACCTACCGATGTGAACGGAAGTGAGGGACCCAAACAAACTATTAAGAAGGCAAATCTGAGATTTCATTTAACTCCAGCTCTCGACACAGGTTCGGGAAAGCCCCATGAGCTTCTCGCTGTAGAGTGAAAATGGAACGCACACGCTATTTGTTGTTTGTTTATATCACGCAGTCTGTTCTTCTTCTCTCGGTGTATCACGCAGTCTGTCTTCCGGTTGTTGCCTCTTTTGAATGACGAATACACACTACCACCGCCTGCTGGTAAGGAGAGTTATTGCCACTCACGCATGCGCAGTTCGTACGTGCTGCTTGGCCGTCGGCTGAAGTCTTTGCGGTGTGTTCCAGTGCGACACATGGCCAAGACGCAGGAGACGTGAGGCGACACAACAGTCGTGTTCCGTTGGGACGTGTTCTTTGCTGTCAGTTTGGTGTGTCAGGGCCTTACTCCTTGTGCCTCTCACACATACCAATATCACCTTCATCTCACACAAAAATGCACTCAGACCCCCAACAACAAATCCAGATAGCACAGATAATCCCATCTTGGGCTAAGGGCAAAGAGTATTCCTTTTTCAGACCTTTCTACTAAAACATACAGTATTCTTCCATCCGTCAATCAGAGAAGTAAATCAATTAAGCCTCTTGATGCCCAATCAAACTCACTCTCAGGTGTCTAACTGACTTTCATATTAAACAAATAGCATGTATCAAATAATTCATTTCGTTAATATATTAATGTGGACGTAATGCAATGGTACAAATACTTTTTCATGAGATAAAACAATGTCAGTTAAAGCAAGTGGAGTCCGTGTTCACAAGATTTTACTCCAGCTAAAGAACTGCAGAGGATCTTGATTTGTAGTTGCTCTCAATCAACTATGCTCCAACAAAAACTGTACCGTGAATTTTATGGATACAAAAAGAGCAAACTTAAAGGGGACCTATCATGCAAAATGCACTTTTGTACATCTTTTATACATGAATATGTGTCCCCGGTGTTCCAGGGAACTCACCAAGTGTCAGAAAACACAACCCTCTCTATTTTCCTCCATACCCAAATCTCTAAAAAAGGGGCTGCAACGGATCTGATAAAAACTGATCCAGATTTGAACACTTCTATGTCGTCACAGAAGTGGCGCTACGGCTATTGGGCCAACTCTCCACCTATCAGGGGAATGTGGGGTTGGGCCACGGCCGGCCATTGCCGCTCGAAAGCGCTGGAGACGCTGTAGTACATATGCCAGGCCTGTAAGTGGCGCTGTAGTCTGCCACAAAAGCAGCGAAGAAGACTTCCCGCCCATAGTTACCATGGTTACCCTTCTGTTTATTCTCCGCTGTGGCTTTCTTTCTCCCTCCCCGAGGCAAGCGTTTGCTCCCGCTGCTTTAATTCAATGCAATCCCTCCCCGTCGAGGCAAGCACTGTAATTCTCTCCGGTTAGTCCACCAGCAGATGACAAACACCCACCTCTCCGCCTCTTCCAAGGAACGAGGGGACCGTGCGGCAGAGTTTCAGTTTCAGTTACTTTCGCTGGTCAAGATGTCCGTTAAAGTTTAAATCTTCCGGACAAAATTAGAAAAGTGCCGGTCAAAGGTCTTCTTTGTTATTTATTGAGCTTTAAAACAAATGAATAACGACTCTATAGGCCTATAATAATATAATAAAACCATAGACTGTATATATAAATAAAACACGGAGGACGGAGATCTTTTTTTCTCCCCCTCTTGACTTGATCAGAGCACGGCTCCCCTCTCCTGCAGGGGGGCGTGGTCAGCTGCAGCTCACAGAGATCAGCCCCGTAGACAGCAAACAGCACATAGAGCGAAATGAGGCATGGCTAAAATGCATGATCTGTTTGGTATTTTGAAAACAGAAACGTATAAATATACCTTATATAGGTATGGCCCTACAATATATCATTTAAATATAGCATGATAGGTCCACTTTAAATGGTTCATTTAATTGCCTATATCAGTACAAATAACAAATTCCGCAGAATTTCTACTACAAGCAGTACTGAGGTGTGTAGAATTTAGGGTATTCAAATAAGACAGATAGATAAGATGGACCTTTAGAAGGAAATATTGACACTTGTTATAGCTCCATTCTGCCTACACCGTCTAAATTCAGCAATTTTTCTCACTCTAGTCTCTATCCTCTGAGAAATTGCCTTCTGCCTTTTTCTTCCTGCAGTAATCAGCTTAACAGTTTCATATGTGGCTAATGATGAGGAAAAAATGAAACCATACTTCCTCAGGGCTGGGCAACGGGGATATGCAAGTATACATGTATGCATTATGTGCATGTTATCTGTAAAATGTGCCCGTGGCTAATGTATTCATTGTTTATAGTTGAAGACAGCAAAAAACTAAGAACAACACAATGTAGATATGGTTCTGGATATATGAGTAGTTGTTTGGAATAAGTAAATTAGGCTTCAAGTTATTCTCATGCTACAAATGATTACTCAAGCTGTGGTCAGTGTGTAGAAACTATAAGCCCTAAACACAAAGGCAATCCATCTAACTCAAGATATCTGAAGCATTAAATATATGGGCGTTTCATTTTTAAATCAATCTTACGTTATTCATCTTAACTCCCTACCAAGAATAATACACCACATTCAAATGTCATCCTGTCATATTTACAGTATATTGTAAAATTGATGTTGGGTAATGCAGCAATACTACTCTTGTGGGAACTATAACATATTGTTAAATTTGTTTATGTATTGTAAGACCAGTTGCAGTTACTGGCATTAAGACTATTTTATTAGCTTTTGGGAAAGAGAGGCATATGTGGACTCCAAAGATCGTTACAGACAGTGGAATTATTGTTTTAAATGTTTAGTCAATTATACTCGCCATATCATAAGATTGAATATTTTGTAATGTGTCGGGTGGTTGTAAGGCTGCAGTTAAAGAGCAAATGCAGACAATCAAGTTCACAAACAACAAAACAAGTTTGAACAAACTAACAAAAGTTCACAGGCAGGCTGTTAGATTTCAGAGCTAAGGGTTGGAGGTTTTAAAGCAAATGCATGAAGCATAATTTACATCTGGCCTGGGATTTGACTGTAAGTGTGACATTTAGTTTACAACCCTATGTGATTACCAACCTTTGCGGTTTGATTATGATATCAAATTCAGCAAAGCAAGTGTATAGCACCTTTTACAACAAGGCAAGGCACTTGTACTTTTTGTTTTGCTAAAATAATTTTTATTATAATTAAGGTGGAAGTGTCTTTTGTTAATTGTAGCCAGCAAAGTCCTGCATGTTGGCTACACTAACTGGAGGAATGAGGAGCAGGTAGATACAGACAGGGACACCAACAGACACAGAGGTAGACAGAAACGGTTGTCTTCCCCCACAGACAGAGACAACGGTCTGTATCAATAGCTGCACAAAGACGAGTAGACTTCCCATCAGTTCAGTCCTATGGGAGCGCAGGACAGGGAGCATGAGAAAGACAGAGTGGATAAGAGTGGGAAGAGACAATAACTCTGTCTCAGCTGATCAATACACTCTCAGAGGATCGATCATAACCGTCCCCCCTCAGCCACTAGATGAGCAACCTAACCTGAGATCACAAGCCCCGAGTCAAGAGAGGCCTCCACCTTGACCCCTGTGACGAGTCCTTCTCGATCAAATACTGACAACTCAAATGGTATCAAGCATTTAGAAGAAGAAGTCAGAAACACTAATGAACTGACGGATACTGGTAAACTTGATCTCATGTTGTTTTTAATGAAACCACTCATTTATGTGGAGGAGTTACATTAGACAACCCTGGGGAATCACTTGGACCATGGATTTGTTGCTTAGATTGATTATGGATTTCTGGGTTTGAGGCATCTAGTGATGTCCTGTTTGATTAAACAAGGCTATCCTGCTCTATCCAGTGAGTAGTGACTTGATAATCTGCAGTTTGAGGGAGTGTGTCACACTCAGGGGCGACCATTGGCTTAAAGAGGTAGAACAAGTGGAGAAATGTGCAGTGCTAGCGAACTCTGTGGTGTTTTCCAGCATATATTCCAATAGTCACTTGAGAATAGCCAAATTCCTGATATGTGGAAATCCTCAACTGTAATTCCCATCCCTAAGAAACCTCATCCTAAAGTCCTAAACGACTTCAGACCGGTGGCTTTAACGTCATTGGTAATGAAAATGTTTGAACTGCCCGATCAACTTGTTTTATAGATTTTAAACTTTCTAACTAATAGAGAGCAGAAGGTGTCTGTCAATGGACGCCTCTCTGACTCTGTCATCACTTCCACGGGCTCGCCTCAAGGATGCGTTCTTTCGCCCCTACTTTTTATAATGTACACTGATAAATGCAGGAGCATGCAAGACAACAGCTACCTGGTTAAATTCTCAGATGATACCGCCCTCTTGTCCCTCCTTAGCGGCTCAGAATCAGGAGTGTGCTCTTACTGATTTTATTTCCTGGTGTGATGACAGTTTTCTGGATTTAAATGTCTCCAAAACCCAGGAATTGATCATTGATTTTAGACGTCACAAGGATGTTCCTAAGGAGTGCATCATACACAATGACAATGTAGAAATTGTCACATCATACAAATACTTGGGCACCATTTTCGATGAGCACCTCAAATTTGATGTGAATACTGAGTGTATTGTGAAGCGGGGTCAACAGAGAATGCACCTTCTTCGCAAACTGAACTCTTTCTCTGTCAGGCCTTTCATTCTTTGTCGTTTTTACCAAGCATTCATTGAGAGCCTTATTTGTTTTTCTTTTATCTGCTGGTTCCATAGCCTTACACTGAAAGACAGGAACAGCCTGAACAGCATTGTTACAACCTGCTCTAAGATCATCGGTGTGAAACAGAGAGACTTAAACTCCTTTTGGAACCAGCAGATTCTGCGGAAAGCAGAGAGCATTCTGAACTCTCCAGGTCATGTACTTTCACATGAATTTTGTTTGTTGCCATCAGGGCGAAGATATGCTCTACCTGATCAAAGGACTAATCGCTTTTCAAAATCATTCATCCCTTCTGCACTCAAACTTTTAAATTCTTGATAGGCTTTTAACTTGATTATTTATTTATTTATTTATTTATTATTGTGATGCTATGAACTATAGTGTAAATTGGAATGATCCACATCTGTGCTCCCGGGTGTATCTGTGTGTTTTCTTCCTGTATGTTCCTGCCTGTGTACATGACATAAGCTGCTGCTCATAACCAATTGCCCCTTGCGGGATTAATAAAGTTGTTGATTGATTGGTTGATTGATTGATTGATTGATTGATTGATTGATTGATTGATAGTTATTTAGAAAAGGTCTGGCTGAGGAAGAAATCTGTGGATTACTTGTGCTGACTTCTCTATCCCACCTCAGCATACTTGGGTAAGGACAAAGTGAACATAGTAAATGTTAAACACCACCTGCTGCTGACCTTCAGAGCATGAGCATCTAACAAAAGGCTAATTTGGAGTTTCTCAAACAAGGCGTTACCTTAAGCCTTGATGTCTGTTTGGCCATGCTCTGGAGAATTCAAGCTTGCTTCGATTCAAAATGGAATCGGGAGTGGAGACACAGAGAAGGAGTCGCCTGATCTGCTCAACAGGCACAGGGGAATATACATAATTAGCTTGGAAAAATGTTCTAAAAGCATTTTAATTAAATCAAAACAAGGAATCCACACAGGGATCTCCAATGTGCAATGTATTACAAAGGGAGCTAGTATATAAGCTCACACACAACAGACACATACATTAAATAAAAACATTTACAGTATGTTTATATATAATGTCTAAAATGTTAAATACACTTGTTGTTGATTTCTGTGAAGGCTAACAATCAGTTCATAGAACAAGTTAAGATGTTTACTGGTACCTGTTTCTTACTAGAGGGCCATGGTCTCAACAGAGACTTAATGTTGAGCGTGAAAGGGTCAAACACTGGAGAAATCTTAGGGCTGAATTTGGGATCGACAGAGTTTATTTCTGCTCACTGAGCACATCTCCTCACATCAATCAACGTCTCTCTACTCTCTCCTCTGGAGTAGGCTTTTCTCTGCCTTCAAACAGTAAAACATAAAGCCACACAAACAAAAATGCACATGCACACATACACACTGACACAACAGAAGCCTTGAGTGCGGCTTTCCCATTGCCCCTGCCCGCACAGAGTAGCGTGTCAGCTCTGATTAGCAGCACTGTCCGCTGCTGGCTTCAGGAGATTCTATTTTAGATCTGTTTTTCCTCTTTGCAAGTGAGCACAGAAATACAGGCTTTGTCAAGACTTGTCATTTCAATATTATCCGTATAAATCTCTTCATATAGATGTGACACTATGAAAAATACACTATTACGTCCCCCACACTTGGCTGGAAACTGGCGGTTCGCTGTGGAGCTTACCATGTATGTAGAATCAGGTTTAATGCCAAGTAGGTTTGCACACACAGGAATTTACTTTGGTGTAAAATGGCGTGTAAATAAACATCAGAAAACTTAAGTTGGAAGAAAGGACCAAACTACTATTAAACGTTATTTTAAAAACTATTATTAAAATAAATATATACAAAACAAAGAGTATGTCAATTTGTTTGTCTCCCCCCCCCCCCCCCCCCCCCCCCTGCCTGAAACGCCTCGATTGGAATCCTTTGTTTATGTCTGTAACATGAGGACATTGAGGAAATCACTAAATCTTGCACTCCTATTGGATAGCGCTCCAACACATTGTAGGTGAAAGGCTAAGGGGCGGGACATCTGGAAGTGGCTGACCAATCACAACAGAGCCGGCCAGCTAACCAATCAGAACAGACTGGGCTCTGGTTTCAGACAGAGGGTGAAAAGAGGTGCTGCAGCACAGGCAGTATGAGAAAAATAAAGACCTTTTTGAACATTAAAGCATGGAGACATGTCCCAGTAGTGGCACAAGGACAAATGTGAACAGGAAATTAAGCATAATATGTCCTCTTTATGGCGTATTAAAGGAGGAATATATGCTTAAAATTAAACGTTAAATCTGAATTAACATCTGTCACCAAAGAAAATGTGATCTCTGTATACAGTTCCCGACAGATATAGTTAATTGTTCTGTAGCAAATGTTCCCCTGTTTGAACAGTGAAAGATAGAGAGCTCAAAAGAATGTTATTTTCTTTATCTGATGAAGTCTGTTTGTCTCACTACAGACCAACTGCAGTGATGAGACCCAGCATTAAGGCAGGACCAGACCGAGAAACCAAGACAGGCGTAAAGACACAGCGAGAGATAAAACTGCATGTGGCAGGGGGAGAGTATGAATGTGAAAACAGTGACAAATGCACTTCATTTCTCTCCGGCACATCCCATGTTGCCGATAGTGCTCTGAGACAGGTACATGTGACGGTAGAGAAACAAACAGAGAGGGAGAAAGAAAGTCACACGGACAGGCTCGGTCCCTGGGGGGAGAAAGAGGGAGATAAAAAGCGAGACTAGATCTACAGAGAGAGAAAGAGAAAGGGGTGAGCGCTGTGTGATTCATGCGGAGTTTTACTGCTTCAGAAAGGTGTCGCCTCCCATCACAGTCCAGCATCAGCTTGGTGTAGTCATACAGTAGCAGGTAATACCTCCTCCTCTATTTATTTTGCCTTCTTCCTCATTCACTCTCTCATCCGTCATCCCTCTTCCTCTCAGAAACGCAGCCACAACCACACAGAAGAAGATTGAATTTAAAAGAGAGGTCTTTAAGCAAGACAACCTCAAGGATTGGGAGCTATAAAAGCACTCCCCTGTGTTGTGTTCTCAAAGGAAAAGGCCATTATGTATCCAAGTCACTTTGAGGAAAAGAAAAAAAACACACTGACTGAGGATTACACAATGAACAAAGTGTAGCAGGTACATCAAAAGTCAAGGATAGATATTTCAGTCTTTATAAAAAGCCTTGCCTTAAGGGAATCCAAAAGAGGATTTCAAAATACTTTCACAGAGGAACAATGGTGTAACACAGCAATGGTGCATGACATCCTTTTTTTAAATATAAGTTGAAATTGTACCACCATTATGCAACATGTCTTAGGCAGTTCAACTTCATTGACCCCATTATTATGAAATAAATCAGGGTTTAGCCTTTAAGAACAGCAAAACACATGGCCATGATATAAAGTCATGACATCTGACACAAGATTACTGAACAGGAACAAAAGCACTCTATCCATTTGGTCATTACATAATAAACCATAACTGTTAAAACCCCTGTGTCTTTATGGCTCCTTAGGTCATTTAAAATAAGTTCTTAGGTCTGCTAACATATATTCCATGTGACTTGTTAGACACTTTTATCCAAAGCGACTTACATACTCAATACTGTGGACAATCCCCACAGCAGCAATTTGGGGTGAAGTGTCTCAGGGACACAACGACATGCTGACTGCAGTGGGGTTTGAACATGTGCCCCCCTGATCCGAACACCAACGCACTAATACACTGCGCCACACACCTTTATATAGTGGTAAATAAAGTGTACAAAGCTTCTACAGACCAATATCTCTTTATAAACATCAAACCTAATATGTGTAGCTGTGCTTTTATCAGCTACAGGACAACATGATGTTCATTATCCCATTTCATTTGTCTTTGTGAATGCTATTTATTTTTATTTTTATAACATATACATCTGTTCTCAATTTCCCTTTTTTTTCTACATGTATGTTAAGCAGACTGTAAACACAGTTATATAAACAGAGAGTCAAGAGTGTTAAAATCCAACACATAAATAAACATATGAGTAATGTGTGAATCATCCTCCACACTTGAGTTGTTCTATTGTTATATTAATATATAATATTTCACTTTTTACTATAGGGACTACATATCTATGTTTTTTATCTTTAAAGGTGGGGTAGGTCATTCACTTCAGAAACACTTTTTGTTATATTCCATGGAATGCTCTTAACATCCCGATAGCAATGAATACATTAAATGCTTTGACAATAAATACAGTCAAAAATATCATCTGTGGAAGCCGTAGCGCTGTAAAAAGCACGACCAATCATCTGAGCCGGCCCGGCTAAAATAACTGGATGGCCTACCTGCCTGTCAGCCTTCCATCTCGTGCACAAACTTATCTCGTGCCCTCATTGGTCATGTGCGCTTTCGTGTGTGTTGGAGGAGGGGCTCTGTGAGGAAGTCTGAAGGAAGGGGCAGATTTTTTCCGGTTGTGGACTTTCAAATTCTAGCGCACTCGAGCTGGTTTCTCCATTCTTACCTACCCTACCTTTAAGTTTATGTATCGTCACTCTTAGAACCGGGAAACCTATAAAAAGGGGCTGATTTGAGTATTTCCAGAGTGTACCGATCAGCTTAAAAATCAATTTCTAATCACATTTGCATTTGTTTCACTGCTGTTATCCAATCAAAGTGCATATGTGTGAGCCGGTTATGGGAGAAAGGTGAAGAAAAGCTCCTACACACATCAAAATAGCCTTAAAAGGGACTCCCTAAAGCCCTCAGCATCAGCGAGGGACACATTAGAGGTCAGCCCTAAAACTGTGATCTACACCTCCACCGCACTGTGGAAAATGTAGCTGCTGCTTCCTCTCTGATCTGCCACCTTTCTTTATACTAAGGCTGCTACTGTAGATCTAAAATTACCGAGCAACTGATACAGTGGGTCAGGATTCCACTTGGCTTACCTTCTCATTCAACATTTTAAAAGTGTTTCATGTTTGTACTTCAGGCGGTACAAATCTAAGATGTATGGTAGACAGAGTTTGAGAAAAATAAGAGTTTCAGAGACTTTACAGTTATAAGTAAAGTATAAGTACAATTCTTCATAAGACAGGTGAATATAGTAAAAAAAAAAACGAATCTTCCCCCGTTGATTACTTACATTAAGAACATTGTGTTTTGTACTTCTATGTGCCTTAAGGAGAAATCTACATACACAAACTTAGTAAAATACTCTGATAAATGTTTTTTGAATGTAGTCAGAAGTGTAGTATGACTTTTTATAGAAGCAAAAACAGCCCAAACTCCTTAAACTCAACTGTTCAAGTGAATGTGTGCAGGCTGACTATCTAGCAGCTCTGTGACGCTGCGGTCATAAACCAAAGAGTTAGAGGAATTAAATAATGTCATTAAAGGATAGCACTAGATGTAAAGCCAGTGGATCACTAAAGTTGTTGCACTTTATCCTTAGGGGGACATGAATGTCTGTGCCAAATGCCATGGCAATTCATCTCATCGTTGTCAAGATATTTTGCTCCGAACCAAAAGAGTTAACTTGTGCTTTTGAGGGAAAGCCAGCGGATCATGAGAGGTGTTAGAAATGTCCTCTTGGAATCATGAATGTCAAAAATGTTGTTCAGATAATTCACTTGAAAACGTTGACATGCTGTTAGGATCAGCATTAGCATGGATATCTGTACCACATTTTCTGGCAATAATCCTTAATATAACAATCAAATAAAGCAGCTTTTAGACATATCGTCCCTATGTGAGGTAGAGTAGTCTATTTAGATGTTTACCCAGCAGTCTGCAGTAATACAGTAGAGGGTTTTATTTACCGGATTGAGCTGAGCTCTTAATGAATTACTTTAATCAAGTTAAAGGCATGCATTAGCAATGAGCTGTCTCGAGAGAACATCGATACATGCAATAAGGCATTTTCTTTTGCCATGATGCTAAGCAACCAAAACCAACAGTGGGATATACACTCAAGTAAGCAAGTGTATTAATCTACTAAATGAGAAATGACTATGGAATAAACCAAACGGAGGGTGGGTCATTATCTTGCAAGTGCCCTTGTAATTTGAAGGACAGAAGAAGGCATCTGGTGCAAACACATATATAGTTCTTGTGGGGGAAACTTCTGAAGCAATTGGAGTCAGGACTCAGAGAGACACGAGGAGAGTTGGAGCTTTGATGGCAAACACTGATGGGTTTATTTGGAGCTTCGGCCGGAGAATTCACAAAACAAGTCAAAGAGTCAGAGGTTCTGACTTCACGGTAGAGTTGCCACTTCAATTCTGAAGAACTCTACCCCAGACCCATGTATTTAGCTAGTTCAGAGAGAATAATCAACATTGTGCACAACAAGATAGAATCATAACACCTCTATCAGCTGACGCCAACAGGCAGGAACAGGGAGACAAAACACTGAGAGCACAGCAGCCAAGGTTACAGGTGCGTGTGCTCAGTCAGGACAGTATGAACTGATAAACTGGGTCAAAGTTATGGGCCTTGGAAAATATTTCCCCAAGAAGGCATCTGGTGCAAACACATATAGTTATTTCAAAAATGAGAAACATGTTCCTCATTACCATATACCATGACCATATTTGTGGGCGTACACTCCAGTATTGTGCTAGCGAACTCTGTGGTGTTTTCCAGCATATATTCCAATTGTCACTTGAGAATAGCCAAATTCCTGATATGTGGAAATCCTCAACTGTAATTCCCATCCCTAAGAAACCTCATCCTAAAGTCCTAAACGACTTCAGACCGGTGGCTCTAACGTCATTGGTAATGAAAATGTTTGAAAAAATTGTTAAAGGCCTTGTCATGTCAGTAGTAGGTGGTGAACTTGATCCACTACAATTTGCGTATCAGGCAGGGAGAGGCGTAGAGGATGCAAAGCTTTTTATACTGCACACCCTCCACAAACACCTTGAAAAGCCACAAGCCCATGCTAGGCTTTTGTTTGCTGACTTTTCTTCAGCATTTAACACAATGCAGCCGCATCTCCTGGTAGAGAGCCTATTATGTCATTTTAAACTGCCCGATCAACTTGTTTTATGGATTTTAAACTTTCTAACTAATAGAGAGCAGAAGGTGTCTGTCAATGGACGCCTCTCTGACTCTGTCATCACTTCCACGGGCTCGCCTCAAGGATGCGTTCTTTCGCCCCTACTTTTTATAATGTACACTGATAAATGCAGGAGCATGCAAGACAACAGCTACCTGGTTAAATTCTCAGATGATACCGCCCTCTTGTCCCTCCTTAGCGGCTCAGAATCAGGAGTGTGCTCTAACTGATTTTATTTCCTGGTGTGATGACAGCTTTCTGGATTTAAATGTCTCCAAAACCCAGGAATTGATCATTGATTTTAGACGTCACAAGGATGTTCCTAAGGAGTGCATCATACACAATGACAATGTAGAAATTGTCACATCATACAAATACTTGGGCACCATTTTCGATGAGCACCTCAAATTTGATGTGAATACTGAGTGTATTGTGAAGCGGGGTCAACAGAGAATGCACCTTCTTCGCAAACTGAACTCTTTCTCTGTCAGGCCTTTCATTCTTTGTCGTTTTTACCAAGCATTCATTGAGAGCCTTATTTGTTTTTCTTTTATCTGCTGGTTCCATAGCCTTACACTGAAAGACAGGAACAGCCTGAACAGCATTGTTACAACCTGCTCTAAGATCATCGGTGTGAAACAGAGAGACTTAAACTCCTTTTGGAACCAGCAGATTCTGCAGAAAGCAGAGAGCATTCTGAACTCTCCAGGTCATGTTCTTTCACATGAATTTCGTTTGTTGCCATCAGGGCGAAGATATGCTCTACCTGATCAAAGGACTAATCGCTTTTCAAAATCATTCATCCCTTCTGCACTCAAACTTTTAAATTCTTGATAGGCTTTTAACTTGATTATTTATTTATTTATTTATTTATTTATTTATTATTGTGATGCTATGAACTATAGTGTAAATTGGAATGATCCACATCTGTGCTCCCGGGTGTATCTGTGTGTTTTCTTCCTGTATGTTCCTGCCTGCACATGACATAAGCTGCTGCTCATAACCAATTGCCCCTTGCGGGATTAATAAAGTTGTTGATTGATTGATTGATTGATTGATTAAGCTGCCTTATTTCAGTAACAGTAGGTGTTTTGTAAGGGATCACGCTGTTTTGCTGAGATTCATATTACACTCACATTTCCAAATGACATTTTAACCAGAGCCAACTTACAGGAGGGAGTCTGTTATTGGACACATTCTCCATCCTACAACACATAAAATCCATTACATGTAGGCGGCTTGCCTGGAAACAGACTAGACAAATTTGCCGGCTCTAGCTTTGCTAAAAATGCCAAAAGAAGGACTGAGATCTTCCTTTAAAAAAAAAAAAAAAACACACCTATACCTAATCTTACTTTGACATCTAAATCCTAGTTGCATTAAGATTCTGTCAGGATAGGGATACAAAGAAGGATAAATGAATCCAAAAAGAGATTAGAGTCTGATTTCTCTTTACGGGAAAAGTTTCCAAATCATACACTGCAGGGTGTTTGCACGTGTGCTGAAATCCACTAACATCCCATCTAAATGAATCTTCTATTGCATTTGCAGAGAAATTAGAATGCCAGGTCTATGTCACTGCTCTTCTGTGTGTGAGTGGGATTATATTATGTCATATTACATTATGTTAGATCAGATCTGATAAGATTAGATGACACCCTAATTATTTTTCATGACCCTAATGATCTCCATTGGGACGTTGCAGAAAAAGATTAACATTGGTACTGTCACGACTGTATGTAGCCTGCAGTATAGTAGGTGCACAGCAAAGAGAGAGATTGTTTCTGTGTGTGTGTGTGTGTGTGTGTACGCTTGACATTCATGTCAGAATGAGTAACACCTACAGTAACTCATGTTCAATGCTTAATCATATGTGTGAAACGCATGATGTTTTGTATGTCAACAGAGAAAAGGTTAACTTCCCCCTAGAATTGACTAAGAGGACAGAAACAGATGGTTCACAACAACGAGATGCAGTGACACACACACACACACACACACACACACACACACACACACACACACACACACACACACACACACACACACACACACACACACACACACACACACACACACACACACACACACACACACACACACACACCACACACACACACACACACACACACACACACACACACACACACACACACACACACACACACACACACACACACACACACACACACACACACACACACACACACACTAGGGCTACTCATTTATTTCTATCCCAACAACTTATGACAAGGCTGAAGAAGTAAAACGCAACACACTTTCACTCCCTAAGCGTCCAGGAGCGACGCTTGGTCAGGGTCCCGTGGCATCCAATTGTGACGCGCCGAGGCTCCTTCAGCTTCATAAACGGATGCAAAGAGCTTTCAACTGATTGCAATGTATTCCCATCGGCGTCGGTATTTGACGCTTAGGGAAGCACGGCATTCGTTTGTGTCGGAGGCTGTTAAAGGCAATGTGAGCGTCCATTCCCATTGGATAACGGAGAATTGTACACCCGGAAGTAAGTATTCCCCTTACTGTCGATTGATTTGACAGTGATATCTCCACTACTCATCAACTCAAAAACACCAGATTATCCTTGTTAATTAAACGACATTGATAGGTTTTAGTGTGTGTACAATGCTTTTGTCACGTTTTCCCCTTCAATTCTGAGAAAGTAGTCGTTTTCTATGAGTTTTGAATGGCCGAAGACATTACATTACCCACAATCCTCTGTAGCAACCATAGACTGTATAAAACAATTAAATAATACATTATTCAGAGTGTGCTTGCTTTTCTTTTTGAAAGTCATCACATAACGGCATTGTAATACACGTTTCGGCTGCATTAAATATGACATATCTGCCGTAGTTAACTCTGCCCTGATGACAAGACTTCTAGACAAACAGGAACTGCCGCCAAAACTGAAAACTTGACGTGGATCTTAAATATATAAGCAATTAAACAACATCTTACATTTATTTTCACACAATACGTCTCCTTGCAGTATCAACACTAATTCGGCTGACTTTTATATTTGATCCAATTGGTAGATAGGCTGTATTTACGCCATAACGGTGCACAGCTGATAGAAAGGGACACCTACTGGTTAAAGCACATTATTGCATTTTATAATTGTATTATTAGATATTAAGGAGGATGTGCAAAACAGACAAACTAATAAGGCTTTATTTAAACATTAAAGAATGCTTTAGGTTAAGGTCTTCTTTTGAATAAGAAAAAAGCTTTGGGGGTATAGAAGATGAATATGGAGGGATGAAACCCTCTTTGATGGTCACACATGCAGAGCACACAGCACACACAGTGACATTTGTATCTACAGATAAATATTAAGCCTGACAAAGTACTTAACGTCTAATATATTGCTTTCCTGCAATGTTAACTATGTTTAAGCACTTATTTTAACTGATATTATACATATGTATTATACTCTTATAAGATGTATGTAGATAGTATAAGAAATGTGCAGAATATGACAATGTAATGGTGGAGGTACACACATATTGATAGATTTCTTGTAATGCACTGTTGAGGAACCTGCGACCCAAGTTTTTCATTCATTGCATAACTACACCGTAGTTGTGTATAATATGATATGTCAATAAACCTTAGAAAATCTTGAAATCTTGAAAGAGATGTGCAAAATAGTCATTATATACAGTCTTTAATGTCAATAAACCTTAGAAAATCTTGAAATCTTGAATGGGATGTGCAAAATAGTCATTATACACAGTCTTTAATTAACTATTTGTAGAGAATAACGATGAGTAAAGAATATACTTTATAGGGATCCTATTAATATCTAATAATACAATTATAAAATGCAATAACGTGCTTTAACCAGTAGGTGTCCCTTTCTATCAGCTGTGCACCGTTATGGTGTAAATACAGCCTATCTACCAATTGGATCAAATATAAAAGTCAGCCGAATTAGTATTGATACTGCAAGGAGACGTATTGTGTGAAAAGAAATGTAAGATGTTGTTTAATTGCTTATACATTTAAGATCCACGTCAAGTTTTCAGTTTTGGCGGCAGTTCCTGTTTGTCTAGAAGTCTTGTCATCAGGGCAGAGTTAACTACGGCAGATATGTCATATTTAATGCAGCCGAAACGTGTATTACAATGCCGTTATGTGATGACTTTCAAAGAGAAAAGCAAGCACACTGGGAATAATGTATTATTTAATTGTGTTATACAGTCTATGGTTGCTACAGAGGATTGTGGGTAATGTAATGTCTTCGGCCATCCAAAACTCATAGAAAACGACTTGTTTCTCAGAATTGAAGGGGAAAACGTGACAAAAGCATTGTACACACACTAAAACCTATCAATGTCGTTTAATTAACAAGGATAATCTGGTGTTTTTGAGTTGATGAGTAGTGGAGATATCACTGTCAAATCAATCGACAGTAAGGGGAATACTTACTTCCGGGTGTACAATTCTCCGTTATCCAATGGGAATAGACGCTCACATTGCCTTTAACAGCCTCCGACACAAACGAATGCCGTGCTTCCATGAGCGTCAAATACCGACGCCGATGGGAATACATTGCAATCAGTTGAAAGCTCTTTGCGTCCGTTTATGAAGCTGAAGGAGCCTCGGCGCGTCACAACTGGACGCCACGGGACCCTGACCAAGCGTCGCTCCTGTACGCTTAGGGAGTGAGAGTGTGTTGTTAAAACGATGCACATTATGCTTGTGCATGCAGCAAACCTGAATCCAAACAGAAATACACTTTTGTAAATACAGTATAGTCATATGTGATTCAGAAGAACTAAACAAAAGGATCGATATTAACTGAAAACAGACAAGGTCAGAAACCATGTTGGAAAAGCCAAGTTATAATGTTTCAAGTGCAGTGACCTTTGAAGGTGGATTGTTTAGTTCAAGGGGGGGGGATAGTAAAGCCAAAGAAGACAGTTGAAAGATCAATACATTGGTTATGAAAATGTGTGTGGGAGAGAAACTCCCTCAGGAGGGAACTTTGGGATGTAAGCCTACACAGACTATTTGCATGCACAAAAAAAACCTATAACACAATACAGGAAAGGGAAAACCCGGAATAAAAGCATAATAGGGCCCCTTTAATGTAATTAGTATCCTATGTTTACATTTGGTTAGTTGTAGGTTGGCCCGTCGTCTAAACTGACTTTAAAGGTCCCATGTCATGGCCATTTCTACTGATCCTAATTCCATTGTTGAGGTATACTAAAATAGATGTATATTGTGCAATTTTCCAAACTCACATTGGTTTCTCATACAGCATCTCTGTATAGTATGTGTATTCACTCTCTGTCCTAAACGGCTTGTTGGAGCTCCACAAATATATAGGAAAAATGTATCTAATCCAATTTAGGACTAGTTCATTCTTGACACAGATCTGTTATTACAGCATACAGGACTTATAATTGAAGTGTTGTGATAGTATACACATGTTGCTAGAACGCTGGTGAGTGTAAAGACCACATAGCCAGTTATGCAAATAGGTGATGCAAATCCTTGTTTGTGTTGGTTAATCATGTGCTGATCGTTGGTAACGCCTCGGAGCTCTGATGGGAGGCGAGATTAGCGAGAGAGTATTAATATCTCCTCTACCAACATTTACCCTATTTCCAGGGCATTACATTACATAACCAGGAGAAAAAACATGGAGAAGATAAATAATTAATCTCTTGATAACCCATTACATGTCATGCTGTAGTATGTTGTTAAGTTCTCCATGTCATTATCCCTGCCTTTAAGGAAGTGAAATATAGTGAGCAGGTTAATGTAAAGAAATCTTTTCTGCAATAAATCCATACATTTGCATTCAATACCATTTCAAAAAGGAGAAAGCAGACACTGAAACACACAAAATTATATTTAAATTATTTTTCACATTTATTATTAAAATCAACCCAAAATAATGCATCTTGTATTATTGGGCATTTACACAACAATACAAGAGTTCGCTATTTCCTTTGAAAAACAGTCCCTTTTGCATTTTACTACAGTGCCACTTCGCTTCAGACTGCAACAACACGGCTTATTATTGTTTATTACCAACTGCCATTTCAAAACCCTTATACGTTTACTCAAGCACTTTGAATTTCCTTGTGTTAAAACGTGCTATAAACTTGCCTCACCTTATGTTTACTGATGCTACTTCTTATTTAGTACCATGGTTGTGTGCTTATTTTAGAACGAAGTACTAGTGCTTTACTTTTCCTAATTGCATATTTCTTAAACCGACAGAGTAGGGCTATTCAGTAAAAAAAGATCTGGTTGCAATTATTTTCAGTGATATGTGCAATTGAAGATTCATGGTTTTGAAGGACATAATAATTGTCATTAAAATATTTAAATGATCAAAGTGAGATTTTTTGCGAGCAACCGTTTGCTCGGCGTAATATTTTATCATTTGCAGGCGAATACATCTCAGAAACCCGTTACAGTACTTAATTCAAAAATGGTCATTTGACACACTTTCCTTAGTTATTTTTCTTATTGACCCTACACCTCGATTTGGATATTGCATTTGTCTATTTTGATACATGAATAATTAATTACTGATATTATTCATGGTTTTGAAGGAGGTCATAATTTACATTAACAGAATTTAAATGATTAAAGAGAGATTTTTTTGCAAGCAACTGTTCTTAACAAGTTTGCTCGCCTTAATTTATCATTTGCGGGCAAATAAATCTCAGAAACCCGTTACAGTACATCATTTAAAATGGTCATTTGACACAATTTCCTTTGTTATTTTTCTTATTGAACCTATACCTCGATTTGGATGTTGCTCTAGTCGATTGTGATTTAAAAACAATTCTTATTAATTGCTTTGAGTGGATTTTTCCTATTTTGATGAAGTCATACAAAACGCACATGATAAGGCGGGTTAATTAGTTGATCGTTAGTTTTGAGGGTAGTGTTTGGTTACCGGTATTTTAAGTTCTAAATGTGTGTAGTGTCAAATTGTATACGTGTTATTACAAATATTTTTAAATACTATCTGCTCATGTTCTAGTCTGTCTTGACCCCTCAAGTTTCAGATAGTTTAGTGGGGCGTTTTAGGGGTCCTCAATATAATCCATAGGAATTAAGTGAGGGACTATTTTGGCTATGAGGTGAGGCTCTAACCTGCATACGCCTGTATCTTATGATAAGGATTGGAGTCGCCAAATCATGAAGGTTATGGAAGCATTTGCCCTCTGCTACTAAAGCTGGTCTACAGAATGCTGTTTCCTTAACTCTGTTGAGGATTGGTTTAACCCTTTCCCTATCCATCCACAAAACCCTATCTCCTCTGCTCATGTCTGCCGATTGGTTAGGCTGACTTGACTTCTCCTGGACCTTAGCTTTAGGCTTGTTGCTTTCTGTCCCTGCTTCCTTTGATTCGTTGGTGCTTTCTGGTCTCGGTATTCCGCTTCTTTTTTGTTTTGGTTTTACCGTTTTGATATTGTCAGTTTTTGTCTCCGTCTTACTCAGGATTTTTGTTTCTGGAAAGGCAAATTACCAAAAACATAATATTAGTAACATTTAATCATTTTTAAAAGAAGTGGTACAACTCATTGGACCTATATTACATTTGTTGATGTTCCAATGTGAGCTTTAATCATGATAAAAATCCTTTGTATCCATATTCACACATATCCTTACCTGATATCCGGACACCTCTGGTTTTCTCTTCAGGGATTGGTGGAGTAACAAGCCTGCGTTTAACAACTTGTACTGGGATAGCTGGCTTTTGGAGGGCTGGCTGATGGCCCTGGATTTTGAAGCATTATCTGCTTTCTCTTTAGGGATTGGTGGAGTAACAAGCCTGCGTTTAACAACTTGTACTGGGATAGCTGGCTTTTTGGAGGGCTGGCTGATGGCCCTGGATTTTGAAGCATTATCTGCTTTCTCTTCAGGGATTGGTGGAGTAACAAGCCTGCGTTTAACAACTTGTACTGGGATAGCTGGCTTTTTGGAGGGCTGGCTGATGGCCCTGGATTTTGAAGCATTATCTGCTTTCTCTTGAGGGATTGGTGGAGTAACAAGCCTGCGTTTAACAACTTGTACTGGGATAGCTGGCTTTTTGGAGGGCTGGCTGATGGCCCTGGATTTTGAAGCATTATCTGCTTTCTCTTGAGGGATTGGTGGAGTAACAAGCCTGCGTTTAACAACTTGTACTGGGATAGCTGGCTTTTTGGAGGGCTGGCTGATGGCCCTGGATTTTGAAGCATTATCTGCTTTCTCTTTAGGGATTGGTGGAGTAACAAGCCTGCATTTAACAACTTGTACTGGGATAGCTGGCTTTTTGGAGGGCTGGCTGATGGCCCTGGATTTTGAAGCATTATCTGCTTTCTCTTGAGGGATTGGTGGAGTAACAAGCCTGCGTTTAACAACTTGTACTGGGATAGCTGGCTTTTTGGAGGGCTGGCTGATGGCCCTGGATTTTGAAGCATTATCTGCTTTCTCTTTAGGGATTGGTGGAGTAACAAGCCTGCGTTTAACAACTTGTACTGGGATAGCTGGTGTTTTGGAGGGCTGGCTGGTGACCCTGGATGTTGAAGCTGTATCTGCAGGAGTTGGTTTTTGGGGGATTGGTGTGGGTAAGAGCCGGCGTGTTCCTGGGGTCTTCTTTACGTCATCCTCTTTTCCTTTACTCTGTTGTTGACCAGCAACCCTCAGTTTGGACACTATATGTGTTTTAACGCTGACTGTGCTGGGAGTTGGTGAAGAATTCCCTTTTCCCCTAACCACCAGATTATTTCCAACACGAGGAGGTGGGGCCGGTTTTGGGTGCACCTTGGTCTGAGATGGAACGGATGTTTCGATGGTGGCAATTGGTGTCTCCGTCTTTCTCAGCAAATTATTCTCTGTAAGGAAATTAGAAAAACATAAAATGATACTTCATTTTCTTTTGTAGTTACTTGATTATAAGATGTTCCTTTATATCCATTAGAGGTATTTGTTGAGGACCTGGTAAGATATGTTCTACATAAATCTCTTATGTAAAGTTTAATGTTCACTATAACGTGTAAACAAAATATATTTTCATACCAGATTCAAAATTGGACAACATATCTTTTACAAAACAGCTAATACATAATATAAATCATGTTATCATGAATTCAAAGCTGATTGCTATTTGAAAAAAATTGTTGATTGTCTGTTGGTAACCTAAGAAACCTTGAACTAGTAAAACATTCACTGATTCTTGGCAAAAGGACATGATCAAATAAGCTAGAGACATCACAAATCATCCCTTTAAATATTATATTTGATGTATTAGAACAGCAGCTTACCCAATATCTCTTGGTAATTGAAGGAAACAACCTTCGGATCATCTTCAGGTTGAGATTTTCTGAAACTGATCTGCTCTGACACATATTGCAGTAAAAAGTTGGGGATGTCGGTAGGCTGTGAGAGGACTGTGGCTCTGAAAGCACACTCCATCAAACTCTTCAGGCCATAGGGATACAAACTCTGGATATTCATCTTGAAGTCTCTCTGAGGGTACTCGCTGCGACTATAAGTTAACTGTTAATGATCGGAGTGATCTGAGTGACCTGAAGTGAGTCTGTCTGCATGTTCAGAACATTCTATGATGCCAAAAAGCCATTTCATGGAATGTTCCAAACATGATTCCGTTCTAAGTTCCATTTGGAATGTTCACAGATTTGATCATGTGATGACATTAAGCACCCCGATTAATACTTTGTTTTATCATCAGAAATGATTAATTGTTCTAAATCTCTAACATTTTCATTTTATAGCAATTCATTGAAGTGTTTGCAGCTGCGGCTGTTAGTGAAATGTTCGCATATTAATTATCTTTCGACATCAGTCACAAAAACTGCAAGCAAGATATTGCCTTGAGTAATTGCTTAAAAAAATAAAAATGGAAAATCTTTATATGCCCATCCTTTTCTTGTCTTCTATCCCCTGTGCGGCTTTACTCCTTGGCTGAATGGGGGCAGCCTTACCAAGCTAGCTTTGAACACAACTTTTCACCATAATTCAATAAAGCAAACAGTGCTTTGCACAACCCGGAATACAAAGCATTTGTGTTTCAGCCACCACTTGGCAAATGTAAGTCCAACTTTTACTCTGGTTTAAGTCCTATTTTGGCCTTCACTAAGTCCTAAGGGAGACATCTGCCAAATGCTTGACTGAGTTCACCAGCTAGTTGCTAACCTTTTCTGTCGTTGGGTGAAAGTAGCAGTTTTCTGAGCTTTCTCAGACAAGGATGACTGCTTTGAAACAGATTAGATTTTTGCAAATGCTTTGTGTCGTCTGTAGATCCTTTATCTAATTCTGCACAATGAAAATGATTTATATGTAGGCCTATACACCACTATATATACCACAATGTGGCATATGTAAACTGTACTATAATAATTCCATTTTCATTTTATTTCATTTAGAAAAGAACAGAACAGAACAAAACAAATAAGATAAAGAAGTCGTTTTTACAAATCCCTGCAGCAAGAGAAGAAATATGGACTCAGCAGGTGCCTAGGCTCTATCGGATTTATTTAGAGAGACATCTCCTCTGCCCAAAAGGCAGGGCTCTCCTGTATCGCTGCAGGATCAGGCTGAGGATAAGGTCAAGAAATACAGCAGTCATTGGGCTCTTGTGAGGATCCAGTCAGCTGGTGGAGAAAGCATCAAGCTGTTCTATCTTAGCAAGAAATATACTCTGCAGAACAAGGTGAAATGCAACAACAGAAAGTGCAGAAGACATACTTTATTGTTCTAACCTTGTACCTCTAACCCTCATACTGAAACCCATACTGGCTCTCACAATACAAAACCCTTTGTAGGCCAGTCAGTATTCCAAATCGCAAAATGACTCATTGATGCAAACAAACACTAATACAGTGTAAATATCAACCATTTTCCAATAAAACAATCATACAAAATGCACTCTTAGCCCCACCAGCATCATTCATTACATTACATTACATGTCATTTGTTAGACGCTTTTATCCAAAGCGACTTACATACATTCAGTACTGTGGACAATCCCCACAGGAGCAATTTGGGGTAAAGTGTCTTGCCCAGGGACACAACGACATGCAGTGGGACTCGAACTCGATATCCCCTGATTCGAAGTCAAGCACACTACCCACTGAGCCACAGCCGCCATTAGATCATCATAACATAATAGCACCCAAACCATTAAACGGTAAGTTAAAAGCACTAAATAAATGCAGTCCCATTTACTATGTATAGTGGCTTTTTCAAGTATTTGCAACGACCAGTATTCAACCAATCACAAAAACACTGGTGGCAGAGGCTGGGGCCAAACAAGGTTCCACACACCCACACACACACACACACACACACACACACACACACACACACACACCATCAAGAACAATTTGTGGTTCAGTATTTTGCCCAAGGACACTTTGACATGTGGACCGCTGCTCTATCTCCGAAACAACAGCCGCCCCACAGTGTGATAATGGTGTAAGACAGGGCAGCATCCTGAGCATCCAGAGAGGCAGCAAACAGGAGTGTGTCAGGATGGGAGCAGGTTTACAATGTACAAGCACCCTGGCCTGGGAAAACGCCCTGAGCAGTGCATGGTGGGCAGACTGAAGCAGACAGTACAATAGTGTCCTCTGGTGGACAAGGAGGAAGGTGTTTCCGTATAATCACATCAGTGGTCTTTTTGACATGATCTCTTGTGGACTCTGGGCACGGTCAGCAAAGGAAATATTTGGGACTGTTCTCTTGCCTTCGTAAGCCATTTCATGACATGAATAGATGACCCATTTGTGTTTGCTTTGCTTACTTTGAATCATCTGACAACCACATTGTTCACAGACTCTTTGGCAGCTGGTTCATTGGCTTATTTTATGCAAAGTTTGAAACAAAGCTTGTGTCCTACAAAAAAAGGGAACTTTTGTAACCCTAAGACACAAAGAATGCAATCAAAGTAATTTATTTGTTAAAACTTTAAATGAAGAAAGGTCTGATATATATATTAAAGCAATGCTCTCCCCAGATTACAATTGTGGTGATTTAATACTCAATATATTTCTAGTGATGCTACAATTGCTTCTTTATGCTAATTTGAATTTCATTACTTTTTTGTATTAGTATTTTATGTATTATAAAGAAATTATATATATGGAAAGGGTTCACATCCAAGAGAACATGGACTTTAGCCAACAGTCAGAGTTTCAGTTATACAAAATATGTGTCAGTTCACAATCACATGTCCTGGAAGTTTGTCCCAGACAAATGTGCAAATGGAATAAATTCTGGTCAATTATTAACCTTGATTATCGATTTTTTTATTTATTTTTTTAAATCTAACAGGCACGGTTATTAAATAATGAAATCTAAAGGCTGATATTCCCTGTTTGTGGAGCTGCCTCTGCAACAGCTTCCACTTTAATCAATGAAACTTGCAACACCAGGTATGAGAGCAGCGCATAGGTGGTGCCACGAGATCTGCTCTATAAACTAAAAAATAGGCCAGTCTTCTATTTATATTTCTTACACAAGCGGTACAAGGACCTTTTGCAGAGAAATTGATAAAAAGATTACAGATTTTCCCAGTGAGTAACGAATAATGGAAACCTTGTTAACAGCATGAAAAACATTAAGGATAGTATAAAAAGGACGTCTAGATTTGCTTCACTAATGATCAAGGTGATGGGATTGGAGTCTGTGAGTGTGGGTGACTTGTTTTTCTCTCAATCCCCCTGCCTCACATTACACTTACACCGGTATCGACAGATCTGGTGTAATGCAGCTTCTTCTCATCTGAATACATTTCTTTCCTCATCCATCATTGTTCATTTGCAAGCATTCTTTCCCACCCCCAGCTGTCTGTGCTTGATTACGAGGGTTCTCTCTGCCTACACAATCCTATAAAAAGGCTTACGACTGAGCTGGTAAACCCAACCTGTTCCTGTCCTAGCAAATGGCACGTTTTAGATTTTACATTTATGATAATTGCCCAGATAAAATCTTAAACTCTTAAACTGTTAATGGTTGCAATCCAATTAAATTTCAAAGAATGAAAATGAACAAAAATTCAGAGAAGTACTAAAACACTTGCAAACATTTGCAGTTTAAATGACACAGAAGACAGAAAATCTCTTTGTAAGCAGCACTACTTTGGGTCACATTCATTGGAGAGTGGTTGGTTCTGAAATATAATAACCAGTGTTGCACTTAATAAAAACAGTTTTCCTGTGTGTCAGTAATTAAACGCTATGCAGCACTACTTCTAAAGCTCAATAACAAATAAAACATATATTTTAATACTGCAAAATGTCCCTCTTCTTTGTTTATTAGTAGGCTACAGTAGGGTGTTTAAATGGTTAATGACACCACCCTCAGAGGCATTTATCTGGAGATCTATAGAGACTTTGGACTGAGGGGGGGTCGATATCTTGAGCAGCTTACCCTGCACTCTGATCTCCCTGGTTAGGAGTGATAAGAAAATGGTCCCTTAGGGTATCATCACCACAGATGAACATTATAATTCATTATGTGAAAAAACATTCATGATTTAGAATTAATCTATTTCTCATAATAAGCTTCAAATTTGCCTAAAACCCAACATAACCAATACAAAGCATTAACTGTCTCCATCTGCTAATATTAAGTAATATTTTTACTGTTTTGCTGCGTTTCCTTGCAACAACCTTAGATGGCACTAATACACTACTTATGAGTTCTCCATTCTTTATTTACTCCAGGATTGCTTGGCAAAATTGTACATTATTAGACGTGTTGGACATCAATTCTGGGTACCACTTTACAATAAGACTACCCTTATAAAGGGTTTACGAATAGTTTGTAATTCATTTATTAATTAGGTTGTGAACACTTTATAAATCATTAATAAGCTTTTATAAGACATGATAAACAGGGCAACTGTGACCGGTTGCTTGCCAAATAGTGAGCCCACATTCATCTGTACTGCTAAGCCTTATATTGGCTACCTAGCTTACTTCATCTTCTTCATCAGCCAGCATCCTTGGTATCTGTTGCTCACTGAGTTGATTCTCGCTAAGTAGCCAAAGGCTTAGTCATCTTGCCAAATAGTGAGCCTGTGTTGATGTATGAAAACTATGTTAGAACTGGTTTATAAATGGTTCTGATAAATAAAGTGTTTACAACCTAATTCATAACCTAATTATAAACCCTTTATGAATCCTTTATAAGGGTAGTCTTATTGTAAAGTGGTACCCAATTCTGCTTGGAAATGTGTTGTGGTCTAATGGATAGTGAGGTGGGCTGATGATCGGAAGGTTGCGAGTTATTGTCATTGTAAGTCGCTTTGGAATAAGGCGTCTGCTAAATGCCTAAATTGTCAATTATATTTTTGGGAGAGCAACAAGAACGTTGTCTGCTACAGTAGCCATGAACTCGCATGTATTTTGTTATTTGAGGGGGGGTGGATGCGTGGGCCAGGTTAAGGGGCTTTGGCTTTTCTTGCCGATTCATAGAATTAAATTATGTGGGAAACACTGTATATAATATACTTTTTTAATCTATTCAACTGAATAACTTTAGAAACATGAATCAATCCGGTGCAAGAGCAGAGCAAAGTTAAAAGGTAAACTGTGGCTTATGAGCTGCAGCCTTCTGGCGTACAGTTGCATTTACATTCTAATCCCATACACTGACATTTGCACAAGAAATTAATCATGCATGCAGACAGCCTTGCATATTCACAAAATCACCAGGGATCCATCACAGGGAGTCTTCAACATACAGGCAAGATGCAAACTCAAAGACAAGGTCTCAGGCAAGATAATCTTACACACACACACACACACTGTCAATTACTCAAGAGCACTTTATGTCAGTGAGACAAAGATAAAATGTTTAACATAGCCATTCACTGTGTTGCTCAATGTCATTAGGAGTAGATTGTGATCATGTTTTTAGGGCCGATCATACCCTACACGTCGCCAAGAGGCAATATACAGTAATGTACGGTCAACGCAAAATACATTTCATTTTGATAATTAAATGACAAGACTACATTCACCCTTTTTGCCACCGCGTGAAAATCGTACAACACGTAGGCCTACTTATTAAAATGCGTATAACTCTTACCCATTACTTTCTTTGGATACTATAAATTACTGTAATGACGGTTCAGAAAGTTACAATATTAAGTCATTGGGAGTCATTGAGGTGAAAAACAGGTTTGGGCAACAACTAGGCCTGGCCTACCCTCGACAAGTTGCAAAAGCTGAACATTTCCCACACAGTTTCACACAGGTGTTTTTAAATCAGGCTGGGCATTAGGCCTACCTGTTGTTCCAACCTGCCGCCGCCATACTGCGCAGTTTCCTGTTGGTGTGCGCCGTTGAATTTGATGTGTATACCCCGTTTTCCGAGTAGTATGAAGCTGCAGCCTCGGAGGAGGGTGCACTCTCAGGACCGCATGCACTCTCAGGACCCTAGTTGTTTTGCAACATCGCCACCACCTCCTGCTGTTCCCCCCTTCTTTTTGAAAACTTTCATCAACTGAGACGAATGGCGATCCAGTTGAGACATGAAGGTAGGCAGCAGCGGAACGGTGGTGATGCGGGTGAATTCTGCGTTTACCTGCAACACATTGTGATACAGGTTCAAATGTTTTGTTTAAAGCTAATAATATCCATCAAGTGTCATAGCAGAAAGGACAGGACATCTACTGGTGTAAACCAAACAAAGAATTTCAGCTGAGGTTCTTTTCTTATACATGTGCATCTATTAAAATAGCTCTGCACTTAATACAGGTAAAGATTCAACATGACATCTACTTAAATGTGTTTTAAGAGCATTCCATGTTTTGAAAGAGCATGGGCATTCATAGTATGTGCATGGATATGGGTGTCTCTGACCAAAATGGCCGTGTTTTAATTTATAGTGCTTCAGTAATTGGTACCTTGTAGATTGAGTCTCAGTACACTGTTTGCATCTCCACATTCAAAACCTAGAGAAAAAGAGAAATGTGTTAATGATCCAAATGTATTGTAAATAACAACTATTATTGCAGCCATTAACATAATTCAGGGTGTGAGGTGCAGGATATAGCAACCCATTACTGGATCTTAAGCAGTGGTGGAAAAAGTACTCAGATCCTGTACTAAAGTAAAAGTATAAATACTCCATTACTTGCTATAGTCCCAAGTTCAAAATAATACTTAAGGTAAAGTTCCAAAGTGTTATTAGCCAAATATAATAAAGTATCAAAAGAAAAAGTACTTTGTGCAGAAAGCCTTTTGTAAAAGGGTTGCATCATAGAATAAAAATGAATGTTCTTATAATAAAAAATCTACATATATACAAGATTTTTTAATGTTGTGATTTGTTAATATAGAGCATATTTTGGAAAGAACTGAGTAAATTAGTAGTACATGTATATGAATATAAACATTATCTAAAAAGGTAACTACAAGTGTCAAATAAATGTAGTGTTGTAAAAGTACAATATTTCCCACTGAAATGTAATTGAGTAGAATTACAGAGTAGCAGAACATGGAAATACTTTTCCACGATAAATAACTGTTTAAACACAAGCAGTTGCCACGGCAGGTAAGTGGCAACTGCCACACACATTCGCTTGGCTCGGCACCCAGAGTAACACCCCTTCAGCAGCCGCAGTTGTCTCAGCAAATAGTGGCATCTGCGGCTGAAGTACCTGCCACTATTTAATCTTGCTCTCTCTCTCTGATTATTATAAAGAAACACGTTTTCGGGTGAATTACGTGTCTATTTAAGAGCTGTCTTAATGGAAGATGTGCTTGTTGAGTGTGTTCCTGTACATGCTTTAAATAATTCACACTTTGATATTCCTGGCCGACATAATTAACGTAACGACCAGGCACGGCTCCGCCTGACGCAACAGTACAGTGCACAGATGGGATTTTTATTTCTTCCAAATAAGCTTTACAATTGAACAAAAAAACCTCCCTCAGGGCGTTACACTTGATGAAGTTATTTTTAATAGACTTAGAAGACCTTAACCGACTATGACCTTTTTGGCACTGGAGATGTTTGCAACCAGGCTCTCAAATCTTTAAATCAAGCACATTTAAAAAAAAAAAAAATTAAAAAAAGGAGGGAAAAAATGTGTCCACTTACTTTTGGTAAGAGCTAACATTACTATTATAACCACATCAAGCTAAAATCATTAAATACATAACGATTGACTTATACAGACAAAGCTTGAAATGTCACCTCTTTTGTGACATATTCTAACACTTTTAAGTGCAAGGGAACATATTTAAAAAGTGACCGTTAAGCTAGCTGTTAGCTAGCTGTTAGCTAGGCTGCACCGCTTTTCAAATCTATCATCAACGTATACAGTTGGTAGCAGGGAAATCAAAAATACACATCAACTTTTGTATTTCAGGGACCGTTTGTGTTTAATATATGTTAATATTTAAGAAACTTACCATAACATCGCAGGATGGCACAGGAAAGGGAAAAAATGCGGTTCTGTCATCTCAGTTATGGCGCATTTCCACTACACGGTCGGCCTCGGCCACACTCGGTACGGCTCGGTACGGCTTGGCCGCGTTGGGCCTTAACAGGGCCGACTCACTTCATGCTGCGCTTCCATTACAGTTTAGGAACTGGGGTAGTTACTATAGTAACGCAGTGTAGGCGGAGCCGTGACGTCATCTTCAATGAGAAATCCAGAAACACAACACAGCCGTTAGCTGTGAGCACTCAGAGCTCACAGCTCCTTATATATGTTCAGAAACTCGACAAAAGTTAAACAAGTACACACCACAGACTGCCTGTGTCATGGTGAATACAGTCGCTGCCTTATTTATGTCTGTATAGGCCGTTGTTGTGAGTGTGGACGGTCGGGGGCATATACTGCGTTAGCTTAGCCAATCTCCATCTAGAAAAACACGAATTTTAAAAGGTTTTTCGCCTGCCGTCTGTCTGCAGACTTGACAAAGCATTAATTCATGGTTTTTACTAACCGGTATCAGTATGTTGTTACTTCGGCATCATTTTGAAACGTGTATTACAATTAAATCACGGTCAAATATGTCCATCTTGTTGTAGTTCTAGCCCTCTTGCCAGCGCTCCTCTCTCTAGTTTAGCATACTCAGCCCGACTCAGCCCTGTTTGTTGGCCCCGATAGAACCACAATTTTCTAGGGCCAGAAAAGAGGGGGAAAAAGTGGCCCCGCGCCGTGCCGCGCCGGAACGAGGCCTAGTGGAAGCACAACCAAAAAAGGGGACGGCACGACACGGCACGCTTAAAGCGAGCTACGCGCTGCAATGGAAATGCGCCATTAGTGATGTGTCGGTCGCGAACGAGCCGGCTCAAAGAGCCGGCTCTTTTGAGTGAACGACGGGAGCCGGCTCGCGCCCGCGAACGAGCCGTTTTTTTTTTTTTTTTTTTTTTTTTTTTTTTTTTTAGTAATACAGAATGATATGATGATCTCCGCACTACAGCTGCTCCGTGCATGCATGCAGTGACATGTAATATCCAAGGATTAGAGACTGTTGGATGCTGCTGTTTTGAGCATTGCAATACATTTATTTGCATTATGTTTTTTTATGATTAGAGACGGTTGGATGCTGCTGTACTGAGCATTGCAATATATTTATTTTCACTATGTTATTTATTTATGATTATCCTTGGGCTCAGCAAAGATTTGATGTCAGCTGTTGCTGTCTTTTTTTCGATAGTTAATACTGAAATAGAGCCCTGCTGTTTTGTCAGGGCCCTTTCTTTAAATATAATTTTAAAATGTCGATACAGTAGCCCCTTTTTTAAATGTCTATGCTTAAGTTTTTGTGTTGCTATCTGCTTTGTGTAGCGTGGTTCTACAAACAAGTCTGTGCATTCATTGGGTGGTATCAGAGAGATACAAGGGTCTGTAAATGCAATGAAAACAATTGGCCACAGCAAATAATTGATATTAAACATGTAATTTTTACTTTTGAATACTTCAGTACAAAGGATGTATTGAATAATTTAAGTGATATGTGTACACATATAAATCATTAGTCAAAACAGGGCTACATTTGATTGAATTATAAAAGGTATAATATGTGGTAAACTGAAGAGCCGTTTGGGAGCCGAAAGAGCCGGCTCTTCTTGGTGAGCCGAGCCAAATGATCCGGCTCACCAAGAAGAGCCGGAATTCCCATCACTAATCTCAGTCACAGGATTCAAATGACACATGTCCCCGGTCTTACAGCGCATGTGCTGAGAAAGTACGGCAAGCACTTTGGGACAATCAGTGCGTTTTAAATAACTTTACCATTTAAATACAACACAACATGGTAATGTAATCCCAAAACTTTGAACTTTTACATAAATGCAATTAAAGTCTCTTGATTTAATTGTAAAAAGTGCATTTACTTAGTAGTTTCAATATAAAAAAAGCAATTAATGCAAACAACATCCATATTTCATTTCTAAGAGTGTAGTGAGCAGGAGACATGAATATGAACGACAACGCAGAGAGTGTGAGTAGTGTGAAGTGCTTTTAAAGTTTTATTTGTTTAACATTAATAACAATTCCGGTGTCTTGAAATGAAGTGTGATTAGCTAACATTAACTATGATAGTCTTAAGGCAATACAAACAAACATCTGTTAGCTTATGATAGCTTCTAACAGTATTAAAGGCACTAAAAACAATGATTTGTTAGCTATAGCTTTCGGCAAAAGCTAATGCTAATAGCATTAGCTTCATTAGCATATTTGATTATTTGTTTAATGAAACTGTAGCGTGATTTTGGCAAGCCCAACTAGGTGTCCTACATTAATTGTTGATTTAATCACTAATTACAGTAACACGTGCTAAATGTCATCTGTTAGCCTATGATGACTCGCTGCAAAACCAACTGTTAGCCTTTTTGTTTATTTGTTTAATGAAACCGTATGTTATGGTTATGTTATTTAGCAGAGGCTTTTATCCAAAGTGACTCACAAAAAACATAAAAGAACCATAATTAACATTAGATTATCAATACAAATAGTTACATAGTCAGTTACATTACGTATTACATTTTTAACAGGGTAATTAGTCATCTGTAACCTACATTTAAAAAAAGTAAACTTCCCAACCCTGATCATTAATTATAGTCAGCTAATTAATTAAACTTCAAAGGATGACAAAAGCATGTCAATATGATCTGTCTGTCCGCTACATTAAATCAGCAGTAGCCTAATATAAGTTCTGTATTCAGTGTAAATGCTTCTTTAATAGTCATTGTATTACTATTTGAATTCATTGTAAATAATCTTAACTGTGCTGACTGTCTGATAAACATTAAACAGGCAGTCTCATCATTTTGACATGTTTTGTAATATTGCATGAGGTGTTTTAGTCAGTTATTATGTCGGCCTATTCTGTAGGTTAGAATCTGTCGTGTCAGAATCTAACAATTAGGCCTAATTTATGTCTGTCTGTGAAAGTATTTCAAAATGTTCAGTTTGACCAATTAGGCTCTCTCTTTTTCAAGATGCATATTTCAATCCAAGAGGGGAGATCCTTGCCCGATTTACAACGATGCACTACATGTTGCAAAGTCTATAAAGTGTCTTTACTTCTGCCTTCTCCTATCCTAGTATTATGAAGTTGATTGACTAAGAGTAAGGTCAGCTAAATTAAGGAAGGTTTTGTTGTTTTTCTGTCTGAATTGTAATTTTCTTATGACATTCTACTTCAGGTGTCGTCAACTGGAATGTCTTCTCAGAGGGACACAAAAGGGAATTTCGGAAGGAATACCAAATTTCCAGGTGCTTTTACTGCGACAACCTTTATAAGGACGTTGGCACAGGCTACCGGGGAAGTGGACGGCGAGGAGTGTTGCAGGGTTTTTACTCAGAAGAGGGCTTCCCGGGGTACTGCAGCTGGAGCTGTTGTCTGGTGGTTGAGGGAACAGCAGACCCCGCCTCACCCCAGTGAAGAATCCACAGTGCCCAATAAATAAAAATGTATTCTGCACTGAAATTCCTCTCGTCAAATTGCATGTTTATCTTTTGCAGCCTGGTGCATAAACACACTAACAGTTGTTTTTGAGTATCTAGCACCTCTTCAAAGACACATTTGATTTGATTTATTTCGAACGTGTAATACAATAAAAAATATATATATATAATAATGAAATGAAACAAGAGAATTATGATACTGTAGAAACATAAGCAGTATCAAATTGATTCAAAGGAGTTTACACTTATTTAACCCCACCCCTTCTCCCAAAAGCTAAATTAACAGTTTTCTTTTAACAAAATATACATCTAAATGTATGTCTACATACAATATACATTTACAATTATAAATAGATTATATCATTATTACTACAATATATATATATATATATATATATATTTATGTTGTATGTCAAATTTGATAAAGACAAATATAAAAGACTATCTTTTTACATCTGACCAGTGGCGTTTTTATATGTACAAAAGTGGTGGGGCACAAAAAACTTAGATGTCTATATATAAGCTTCTGCAGTGACGTGCAGTGAGGTTCATGGCTGGTGAGGCACTGGCACTGACTCTTCAGGTTTACAAATATTATATTTTGACCTAAACCAAAATATAATATTATTTTCAAAAGCTTTTTTTGTCTGATGCTTCGATTCATTTTAAACAGACAGTTCAACAAAAGGATACCCAACAAATGTAATTTTATCATTTAAATATTGAATTGTTCTCTCTTAGTAAGATCCCATTTTCAATAAAATGGCGGTCTTACCTTGACTTGAAGATGAAGTCCATTTGCCTATCCTTCTGGACAAACATTTCTATTACTTTTTTGTAAAAGTCCTCCTTATCTTCTTGTAGTTTCAAAAGTCTATCATAAATCTAATCCATAGATTTATGATAAAAACATTATAAAAGTAGGGTAGACATGTGGATGTTATCCGGCTAATCAAAACGTGCATTTATCTAACAGGTACGTTTCCCACAGATCTTATTTCAAGCTATTTTCTAAAATGCTCTGGAGAAATCTCATTGCTTTTTTGTGCTTACTTCCTGGTTTTAGGACGCGCCACTGCAGCTCTCTCGTCTCCTCTTCAAGCACCACACTTTTCGCGGCACACGTACTTACAGCCAATCAGCTCTGAATGATTTGAGATGACGTATGGTGGGGATGGTAGCTCCGTGCCCCTCTGGTCCTTATTTTTTTGCCACACACATTACATTACAAAATACTCTGAGCATGCGCAGTGTAGTTTTTACAGTCACCGTTCACTTCACAGCGAGAGGAAGGGGCATAATCAGGTTTTGTCCCACATGGCTCTAAACAGCTCAATAGGCACACACTGTGACTGTAGACACACTAATTAGAAGAACACAGACTAAAACAGCAATGTACAGACGAATCAGATGATTAAACATGATCTTAAAATATATTTTATATATATATATTTTTTTTTTTTTTGCATTTTTGTAATCATTATTTGTAATACTTTCTGCTGACACTAGGTGGGGCTGTGCCCCACCTGCCCCTAATGACCAGTCGCCACTGCATCTGACATACAAAATACATTTGTTATTAAAAATCAAAAACATATTAACAACTTGTTGTTAATAATAATAATGTAATTTCAGTAAGAAAAACATATTTTCATGCATTTTTAGATGGTTAATAACAAGCATTACAATGTCTAAAGAGACTCGCAGTGTGACTCAATACTCGCTGGTTGTACTTTTGCGGTCATCCAATCCGCTAGGTGGCGATGTTGCAAAACAACTAGGGTCCTGAGAGTGCATGCGGTCCTGAGAGTGCATGCGGTCCTGAGAGTGCACCCTCCTCCGAGGCTGCAGCTTCATACTATTGCGTTTTCCTGGTCTAACTGTTCAACTCTCCTGTTTGGTAATCCTCTCTGACAGATGCTTAGGTCCATGGAAGGCTGTTCTTGACAAGGTAGGCAACCACATCCGAATAAGCGACAAAGCAAAAACACGTGTTCTCTGACAAGCTAGCAGTTAAAGGTGGGGTAGGTAATTCACTTCAGAAACACTTTTTGTTATATTCCATGGAATGCTCTTAACATCCCGATAGCAATGAATATATTAAATGCTTTGACAATAAATTAAAAAATGTCATGATCTGTGGAAGCCGTGGCCCTGTAAAAAGCTAGACCAATTATGTTCACCGGCCCGGCTAAAATAACTGGATGGCCTACCTGCCTGTCAGCCTTCCATCTGTGCACAAACTTATCTCGTGCCCTTATTGGTCATGTGCACGTTCGTGTGTGTTGGAGGAGGGGCTCTGTAAGGAAGTCTGAAGGAAGGCTGCGTACTTTCAAATTATAGCGCACTGGAGCTGGTTTCTCCATTCTTACCATAGACTGTATATATAAATTCTTACCTATCCTACCTTTAACTTTAGCCGTTTCTTCATGAACAAACACCACGTTAAATCTGCTTAATTTTACCGGTTTAGTTTTTAACATTAAACCTCGGTTGGTGGGCAACACAACTTTGATCAGATTCTCCCAAAAGACAACGTTATAATCCGTATCGTTGATGGGGACTTTTTAAAAACAAACAAACGTTTAACTGACAATAAGGACAACAGTATTTGGCAAACAGCCAATCAGAGAGCAGCAGGGCAACAGGCAATCAGTCCCATGTGGTATCAAATGTGTGCAATCCCATTGCCATATCCTTCTGGTATGCATATTGTTGCTTTTCACACAAGGGGCATTTGACAAGTTATATCATGTTTGATGTATACATAGAGAGGCGAAGTCACGCCCACTTACTTCCGGGTAATGGGACCATATTTCGGAAAAATTATGCATTGAAGTCAATGGGGAGAGAAAACTTATCTTTCGATCCCGTTTGAATTGTGCCATGAATTACACATATGATGTTTGTCAATCTTAAAAAATAATTTCCATGTCAAAAAAGTCACAGTTTGTCGTAAAACTGTTGAAATATAAGACTATGAAAAATACGTAACTAGAAAGACTACAAATCCCAGAGTCGCGTAAGTGATGTCAAAATTGTTTTCCTCCACTAAGATCAGTGCCATATAGATATAATCTATCTATATGGCGCTGGCTAAGATAAGATAACTTTAACAAGATGCCTGTGTGCTTAGTACCAGGTTGTTATTATACCAGCAATGGGTCTTGCTCGTTCTTTCGCTTCCCGTCTTCCCGACTTTATATATAGCCTACAGTCTATGTTCCCGTCTGATGAAAGGACCAGGAGTACTCTGGATCATGCTAGTTAGTAGCTAGCACGTTAGTTAGCATTACAGCCTTGTCCTTTTTATTAGCCTTAACATGAAGTAACATTAAGTAACCCAAAATGTTAAACAGTAAGAGTAGTAGTCATATTTCGTGAACCCTTTGAAGAGTACTGTCACCGGTGTGATCATTCTATAATACACAATTTAAGCCCGGGGGAGAAATGCTAACGCTAACGCTAGCGATCTTCTCTACTTCATGCTATCTGCACAAATGGTTGACATTAAACATTAAAACGACCAGGCAGTTCAGAGAGAATCAAAGGAAGGCAGGCAGGCAGCTTTGCATGACATTCTTCAGGACGTGTTTCATTGTGGTGATAGTGAGGGAAGTCAATCGTTTTGTTGACAAGACAGTAGTGACGGCCATCTTGGTGACGTGTGTTGTTGACCAGAGATGTAGTTCATTGAGCGTTTCACACAAACAAATGTGTTAGTTCACAGTTTTACGACACTTTTTTTTTTTTTTGACTTGCAAAATTATCTTTTAAATTGACAAACATCATATGTGTAATTCGTGGCACAATTCAAACGGGATCGAAAGATAATCTTTCTCTCTCCATTGACTTCAATACATCATTTTTCCGAAATAAGGTCCCATGGAGGTCCACCGGAAGGGGAGGGACTTCGCCACTCTATTAGGGGCCTACACAGTACCACTAAAACCACATTGTTTATGTTGCCAGCAGGTGGAGCTGTTTTTCACACTTGGGGCCCTGTCAAATTAAAACTGAAATAGACTAACTGTCAAAATAACATATTCCCATACTGTAGCTGCATCTCAGGGGAATAAGAAGGAGCTTTAATTGGGTAACCTTAAAGTAAGTGTATGTAAAACTAAAACATGTAAGAACCTTTCCACAACACACTGAAAATGTTAAATATACAAACTGCTGGACAGTTTCAATTTTTCAAATAATGTTTTATACTACTGTTATCTTAGCTTTGGAAACACAGGAGAGCTTCACTGACTAAATGACGTTGCCAGAGTTTAGCTTTTTTCATGGGAAAATCCAATTGCTTAGGCCAAGCATTAATTAGATAATTAGTTATGATACTTCATGTTTACATGTTTAACCACAGGCTATAAATAAGCATTTTGTGAATATGAAGGCAATACATGGGGTAAAAAAGAAATGAGGAGGACTGGAGGGGGGCCAACTCCAGCATCACACTCCTGCTGAGGCTGGCATTTAATTTAAAGAGGGAGAGAGGGAGTGTGTTCTGCCCTGAGGCTGCTGCTCGTATCAACCAAAAAAATAACGTTGCAAATATGCATATAGCTTATAAGTAGGACAGGCTGTATATATTACTCATCTGCTTTATTATGGGGTACCAGGTAGGGTAGGGTCGTGTGATGTTGCGGACCTTTGTTTTTGCACAAGTTTATCCTTCCCTTGAGCATTCAAGTCATTTTTTCACACATTATTCTGCACATTATTTGTGTAATTAAACAAGATTGAGTGCATCAGTGTACCAGATTACTGGGAAAAACTGTCAAGACAAACTCCTTCATATTTGCATTGAAACCTGATGATTAAAAAGCACAGACATTTGTATGGCTTTATAGCAAAACGTTTATAAAACATAGTCGTCCTTGACTTTAGTACTATTGAAATTTTCACAACACCTCCAAATCCATGTCATTATAAAATATATTTTCCTTACAAATCCTCTCTCAAATTCGAAGAAGCTGTATTGGCGTGACAATATCCATACACAGTATTGCCAAAGCTACTGTACAAAGTGGTAAAACCCAAAACACTGTAGACAACCATGTTAACAATATTTCTTAATGTAAAATCGAGGAAAGAAAGAGGGTGAACATTACTGATGGATAGTCAACAATATCCTAAATCTGTCTCCCTTTCTCTTGTTGTTGCACTTCTGCACTTCTGCCACTAAGTGTAGCTGTAAGTCCACAGTAGAGCCAAACACCAGTGAGGTAAAAGGCATGCAGTCTGAAACTGAAAGCCACAGAAAATCATCAAGGATGATAATGGTCAATGCAGCACAGTGGTACAGAAATACGCTTTGCACACTTTAATCACGAGCTGTTACAAAATTCTACAGTTATTTCTCATTGCTGCTTGTTATTCACACATCTGTGAATCCGAATCAATGATTCTTTACGGAGTCACTGAGCAGCTCTGTCATAAGATGGGGAATGAAATGCCTTTAGGGATGTAGTGCATCCAATATCTCTGAGGGGGCACAGTTTCACTAAGACTTCTTAATAAGGAATAACAATGTTATCAATACAAGTGGAGAAGATTACACTTCATTTGAAATTCATAAACTGGATATGTTGTTTGGATATTTTATAATTAAGGACAGAATGTGATGAACAAGAAGAAATGTGATTACTGAGAAAGTGAATAAAATATATTTGAGATAGTTTGCATTAGATGAAAGAAGGTTGACATAAAGCACCTTAATGGTTATTTCCTAATGGAAAGGAATCAGTACAGTTTAAAAAAGGATTAGTACCAGCTTTTTTTGTGACTAGATAACCACCACAAAATGTCATCAATTATTGTGTTTTATAACCTCATTTAGAGCATATCAATGATTGCATAAGGCAAAAGACGGTTGCCTTTACCTGTTTGTTTTAGATACAATCATTTAACAAGCACTCAAAAAGAAAATAAGTACCTTATTCCAAGATTTTTAATGATGGTGCTTGTTAAGGTGGAGCCAACACACATCATGGCTCACTGCTGGATATCTAGTCTTCTTTGCAAAATGATCTTCACAAAGCTGTTATATTGTGTAATGTAACGTATGTAATTGTTTCAATATCTCTCCATTTATATTTATAACATTCAGAAGCAGATATTGTTCAGTTCTCTAATATGCTACTATCATGTGAATTTGCCAATATGGGATCAATAAAGTCGAATAATACATTTTTACAATCCCTCATACTGTTTCAATATTGGTAGTTTAATCTCCAGTGGCCTAGCGCATTATATTTTATAGCTTGGTTATATATTTTGTTGACAAAAATGCTAACTTAATAAGTAACAATTGCTGTTGAATAAAGTTAATACAGTTAAAAGGACAATATTACCTGGATATTCAAATTATGCTGCAGTAAATTTCAACTGCCCACTAGTCTTCCTCAGGTTCAAGACATTTCTGTTTTGTGATTTATATCCGTGATGGAAAGTACTCGGATCCTTTACTTGAGTAAATGTAGAAATACCACAGACTATAAAACTCTTAAGTAAAAGTCCTGAGTTAAAAATGTTACTAAAGTAAAAGTTACTAGAATTGTTATCAGAAAAATTAAGTCAAGTATCAAAAGTGCCACTTATTCAAAATGGCTCTTTTTAAAAGTTTTGTATTATTATTTTAGAATATTATATTCTGCTATTCATGACCAGCAAATACATGGGATTTGTCATTTAGAAAATTGTCAATGTGTTGCACAATGTGTGTACTACTAATTAAATATGGAGTGTGTGTGTATATATGTAAACACATCATGTTATCTTTAAAAAAAAAAAAAAGTAGGAACTTCAAGTGTCAAATGAATGTAGTGGGGGAAAAAAATGAAAGTTTTAGTACTTCCAACTTGTACTTAAATACAGTCCTTGAGTGAATGTACTTATCTTTCCACCACTTGCATGTACTTTGGGAAAATAAGCAGTTTTAAGTGTAGGCTATATTAAAAAAGAAGCATACAAAGCTGCAATACGTACATGGTTGAATATGCAGCCTTTTTAAGAGCGGTGAAGACACAGATTAAGGTTGATGAGGACTAGGGGGAGGGAGGACGGAAACACTTTGTTTACTTTGCTGGATCGGACAGCCATATAGTCATTTAGTTGGTTCCTAATTGCTGAGTAATCGTCTGATTTGAACCATTTGCTGCTTGCAATCTGTGTTAGCAAGCAAATACTTTAATCAGGTTTATATCAAACAGTTGCCTGTAAAAACATGACATTTACAACAGAGTGCTATAAAGCTGTGTAAGCCAATCAATAAGCACACACACACACACACACACACACACACACACACACACACACACACACGTATACACACATGCACGGCACGCAAACGAGCACAATGCATGATTTAATGTCAGCCTCTCTGCATGGAGCCGAGCCAAGCATCAACACAAGCACTAACTCTCCTCCATCTTCCCTTTCTCTGAGGCTCTTTGTCTCTCTTTTACTCTATAGTGAGAAATATGTACACCTAAATGTCAAGTGTGCAAATGAGGTCCAAATGCCAGATCACTTATGGCGATGGTTACTTTAAATAAATGCCTTTTTCGAAATAGACAGATTATTATTATTCATAGGCCTATTTACAATTTTGATTGTGTTTATGTTAGATATTCTGTAATGTTACCGTATAACAGTATCTTGTTCCAGACTAAAAGCAGTGTTGGGAAACCAATTCAAAAGATATATTTATTTTACATTATATTGTTTTTCTTTCTTGCCTGGAAAATCTGTGAAATTGAAAAGACACGTTTTAAGTAGAGTGCTCAAACCTTTAAGAAAGCATTGCTGTGTAGGTGCTGAAACCCAGAACATTAATACAACCATTAATCCTTACTGTAGCGTAAGCTCATTTTGTGTTGGCATCTGTTGAAACAACATTCATCTGCTACTTAGTAATTATGTATCTATTTCTCTAATATATCATTCCAATAACTTGCATATAGACTCTTATTGCACTATTTCACTTTTTTAAACTATTTTTCTTTTTGTATTTACTATTTACTATTTACTTGTACTATATTTCTCTGTTTATCTGTGTTATTGTGTTGCACTGTTGGAGAAGCCTGTGACTTAAGATTTTCATCGGCATAACTACACTGTAGCTATGTTCGTATGACAAAATAAAGAACCTTGAACCTTGACCTGCACATTTTATTTTATCATATTTCAAAGGGGTTAATCGTCATGGATACAACAACGGCAGCATAGATTGGCAATGACACGTTTAAGTCCCAGGCTCCTCCAACAGTAATATACTTAAGACATCCAAAACAAGTAAAAACATAGCTCAAGAGGAAATAGTAATACGATAAAAAAATAAAAAGCTATAGTGACTCAATGGAGCAGATGCAGAAGACCTTGCTGGTTTCTTGTACGGGTACAGAGTTAGACGTAGATTTATGTTGCCCATTGATCAGATCCGTTGGAGCCATTTTAGGTCGAAGCACTTGTATGTAAGGGGGGGGGGGGTTTCCGACAGAGCTTTCTAACCAGCTTTAACCAGCCATTTGTATGACCATATACCACTTGTTTTGTCTCCATCCCCCCTCTCAACCCCAACACTTCCAACCACCAATTAGTGCTAAATAGCCTGTTGAGTGTTTCTGTGGCTGTATTCATGCACCACTTTAGTAAACTACAGATATATGCTATTATATTATTGACTGACATGGCATTGAGGCTCCCTGGATTATCATCAATCAATCATGTGTTTCATTCTGTTTGACAAACAGCAGTTCCTTTCATGTCATTAACTTTCCCTGCTGGTTATTGGATCAGCAAACACTCTGCAGTGTGCATATTCTGCTCGAGCACCGTCATAAAATCACACACTCAGCCCTTCAACCCGCGGATGACTCAAGCTATCAGGTAAAACATTGTAAAGATCTGTGGGTCTAAATCAGGGCTTTATGGTGGTAAAAACATGGGACGTATCGCTTTTCTGTCTGTTTTTTCCTGCATCTTTATCTTGTGTCTACCAACAGCTGCATATTAGAGCGGAGCTTCTCTGTGGTCAATGTATACTTTCTGTCTTTGTTTATTTATTTATTTTCTATGTTTGATCGATTGCCTGCTTCTCCTCTCTATGGTCAGTATTTGAAAGTTACCATCTCTAGAATAGGCCAAACATCACTTCACCATGTTTGATTGTTTAGGTTGTAGGGTAGGCTTTTGATTCTATATTCTTACTGTCTCTTACTATTAAACATAATTTCAATCAGTATTTGATTGATTCATTATATGATCTCTACTTACCATCAATAAGCATTCATTTGTACCTTTTTAATAACTGGATTTGAGTGTTTTTGATGCGGATACATAGCGTTCATCTTAAAAAATGTATTATTTATGTTTTTCATTTCATTAGAAAGCTCCCTGGAAAAGACAGCTATTTGAAGTTTAAGAGAACAGGTGATTTTCAATCCAAGCGGGAACAAATGAATATTATAAAGTACATTTTCTAAGCTGATGGGTTATATCTGTAATTGGGATTTTATGACAAAGAGTGTGGCTCTTGTTTCTTGATTTTCTTCTTGATTCAATTGTCAAAAAGGATCCATCTTTGCAGGATGGTGTACGCTCATGTAGCTAGATGCATTATCAATTTACAAAGCAATACTGTAGCAACCAACCAAATGTTCAAAGAAAATGTATTGAAAGTCGTCTACTTCTTCAAACATAGTGAGCCGACACTTTCATAATAATAATTTCTCACTGAGATTTTCCCCTTTAGTCATGACACACTAAGAATATTCAATATTGTCAGCTTGCTTTATTTGTGAGAAACAAATATCAAAAGCACTAAAACGTGTTGTGTGCAGCTCTAATCTTTCTTCATATTCATGTATGCACACAGATTCAGCAAATGAAAGGCAGTTTTTGTAATTATCCTACATTTTCCTCTTAATCTAGCATTCCTGGGAAATATTATATCTGGGAAATACATTGACAGCTCTGCATTTGCAAATACTGAATATCAACTGTTGACACACACACATACCAAATCCATGCAATGCACTGTTACTTTTAAACAATATTGCCTCTCCAGACCATAGTCATTTAGACCGCTGTCACAAGAGAACAACTATGCAAATGTTTGTGTTTTAATGGAATATTGTGTTATACATTTTATTGACTCATTCCTGATTTCTATACATGTCGGGTGAAGTTTCAAAGTGGAAACTTGGACAGCTTTTGCCCGCTTTGACTTTCTCGTCACTGCTGCTTTTCTTTCTCTTAATTGTGTCAGTCTTGTTAAGACCGTGAAAAAAGCAGACAAAATACTCTGACACCGTAGATTGTAGATACATCTCCCATTGTAAAATAAAAAAATAGGTTTGAAAAAAAAAATGAAAGAAAAGAAAATGCCTCCCGGTGTAAATGCTGCAATTTGCCTCTCAGCTGGTGGAGGCAGCTTTGACAACGGCTAAACAGCTCTGAGGCACAAAAAACAATCAATACAGATTCTCTGCTCCATCCCGAGCCCACCTGCTCTCTGCTCCGAGTCCCACACAGGGAGGCAACCCCCACCTCCACCATCACAATCACTGTACATGTGCACACACAAAGACACACACACACATACGCAAAACACACACACAGCCTTCCTGTGACACATACCGAAGTTTTAAACGTTTCCAGCATGACGCGTTTGAAAAGGCCTCAATGGGGAAAGCTGTCATCGTGTCTCACCTTGTCTATTTTAGATTAATAACTCGGGTTTCTTCACTCCCATATTCACACAGCTGATGTGTGAGACTCTCAGTATGCACACTAGGTGGTCCCTCTGTTCCCAGCCTGGCGCTCTGACATTGCCCCTGTTATTTGTGTGAATTACTCCTGTGCAACGCCCACTTCCAGGATTACAGCGCAGCTCGCCATCAGACAATCATGCCGGCGCCATGACACGCAGATACCTCCCTCACAGTTGGGCTATACTCTTTGACTCCTCTTTTTCATATTGCAGTGTTGTTGATGCACCCGTGTTCATACTCAACGTCCATTTGATGCATGTGTCAGGCGTGAGGTGGAGGTTTAACTGATTACATCAAACTCCAGTGTGGTAAAAGAGCACAAAGGTGTCAATCTGGGCCCTGTGATGGGAGATCAGTGGAACAGTAATGCAATGGTAGTGAGTTATTAAATGAATAAAGAGGCAGAGCTGCCGAAGAGTATTGATTTTTCACAGCTCCCTGAGGCTCCGAGGGCTTTCAAGGCAGGGGAAGGACACACACACACACACACACAGGCGTGGACACACATGTATGCACACATATACAGACACACATACAGACAGAGAGAAAGGTTTAAGAGTGAAAGGATAATGGCCCCAGCAGTTGCAGTCTCACTTAAAACACAGTTTGGGCTCTCAAGGTTTCCCACCGGTCACCGATCGGCCGATAAAAGGACTCATTCGGAACCAGCCGGGTTTTGTTCTCCTTTGCTCGCCTCGGCTGTAATGCATGCACTCAATGTTTCGCACAATGCCAGACACACTCACACACACACACACTTTAGAAGATGCAGAGAAGCAATATCTGGGTTTGTAGCAGCTTCCCTCGCCACCTGGGGCTCGTTGTAAGGAAGAAAGAAATCAGTTAAAAACCTCTTAATCATAAAAAGATGAAGCGTAATAGGTTTAACAAAAGCTCCGGTGTGATGAATGGCCTTATCTGATTAAGATGAGCGATTTACCCTGAAGGTGAATGAATACCAGGAGAAACTGCTTTCAGTCAGAGTATCGAAATACTATTTTGCTGCATTAATCCTCAAAAATATACATTGGTGTACTATCTTGATCAATGATTAGCGTACTCCTGCTCATGACAAGGCATTGTTAGCTGCCTGAAGTTAAAGTGAGCTCTCTCTTAAAGTCAAACACACTGGAAATACACAAACCGCAGCTTCTTTGTGTGTCATTTTGATGAATGCCCGGGGCATTTCCATAGAGTTCAAATGTGAGAAGGCCGAGATCCATCTTGATTTCAGGAGTCCATCGGAGTCCATAAGGGGAGGGTCAATGTCCATCTGTTAGCTTGACTTGACACAAAAGAGAAGACAGACCACTGACCTCAGACTTTGACTCTATGTGTGTGTTTTTTTAATTTCTACATAGATCCAACAGCACAGTCTCCGTGTCTTACCACATATTCTTGTAACAGACACTCCCTGAGCATTCACTGACATTCAAAGTCATTCCGCCTTTATTATGTGTCCTGAAGGGGCCTCTTGATTGCAGGAACATAACAAAAAAATGCCGGCAATTATTAGCTTCTTGTCTCTATTCGATTCTGGAGCTCTTTCTTATTGATAAAAACCTTTTCTCAATAATGGCTCTAATGGAGTCTCTTTTTTCTTCGCCAGGTGCAGGTCTCTCGGCAATTCATCGTCTTTGCGCGGATATGTGTAACGGAAACATGTGCCGATATTTTGATTATAAAATCCTGTTCAACCCGTTGATAAGGGGATTTCCCACTTTTTCTGTCTTCCTGAATAAAGTGCTTTTGTAAGTGGGTCAAGAGGAGTGGTGAAAGAAGTACTCAAACCTTATACTTAAAGGTAGGGTAGGTAAGTTTGAGAAACCGGCTCGAGATACACTTTTTGTTATATTCCATGGAATGCTCTTAACATCCCGATAGCAATGAATATCTTAAGTGCTTTGACAAAAAATCCATACAAATATGTCATCTGTGGAAGCTGTAGTACTGTAAAAAGCACGACCAATCATTTTAGCCGGCCCGGCTAAAATAACTGGATGGCCTACCTGCCTGTCAGCCTTCCATCTGTGCACAAACTTATCTCATGCCCTCATTGGTCATGTGCACGTTCGTGTGTGTTGGAGGAGGGGCTCTGTAAGGAAGTGGCAGATCTTTTCCGGTTGTGTATTTTCAAATTCTAGCGATCTCGAGCTGGTTTCTCCAAAATTACCTACCCCACCTTTAATTAAAAGTAATAATAATAAATGTAGAAGTAAACTTCCTGACAAATCTTACTTATTTAAGTAGAAGTACAAAAGTATAATCAAATAATATACTACAGAATCTAAAAGTAGTTGTTGCCATTTTCAAAATAATGCATATTATATCACTGGCTTATAGTTAGCGATACATTCATGTGTCCATCATTTTAATTTAACAACTGTAAAAGGATTAAATTACATCATTAACTTTGTACACAGCCAGGTATCCTGATAATAGTACATCATTATGTATTTCGGGAGGCGTGTCGCGCAGTGGATAGAGCGTTGGTGTTCGGATCAAGGGAGCACAGGTTCAAACCCCACTGCAGTCAGCATGTCGTTGTGTCCCTGGGCAAGACACTTCACCCCAAATTGCTCCTGTGGGGATTGCCCACAGCATTGAGTATGTAAGTCGCTTTGGATAAAAGCGTCTAACAAGTAACATGTAATGTAATGTATTGGTTGATTTAAGCTTTGTATTAATAATAGGAACCTGCAATAGTAACTCATGTTGTCAAATAAATGTAGGGAAGTACAAAGTATAATATTTGCTGCCAAAATAGTGGAAGTAGAAGCATAACATGAATGCATTTTATGTATAGAGCGCTTTTCTGGAAACTCAAAGACACTTTACAGAGTACAAATTCATAAAAACATAGTTAAAACAACACACTTAAAATATATAAAACACAACTGTACTGTACTATTACTTATTTACTTCCCACCACTGGTTACAAGATAAACACTAGCTTTTTATTTGGTCTTTTTCGATGTATTTAGTGTGAGTTTGAGGCTGAGAGAGGCCGTAATGGAGTGTCAATTTGGTGAAATGTGTTCAGCACACAGAGTAGGCAGACATGTTTCTGACATGATGAGTCTTATAAAGTTGAATCAGTGGATGTTAGTCTGCATCCAAACCAAAACGAATAGCCTCAGTTCAAGAGCTGTAAGTCACTGATAATGTAAGTTCTTGAAACACACTTTGCGTTGCGACATTGAGTGATACAACTGTTTTGTATTTCTGAAGTGCAGTGGATGGATTTTACACTTCACAGCCTGCAAACAAGAAATAACAATGTACAGACACTTATACAGGATCTATAGAAGTGAAAACATCAAGCCAGACAGATGCAAATCTACCCAGAGAGGATATAGGCCGAACTCACAAAGCGCAGAGAGACAAATAGACGGCGGCTAGGACAGACAAAAATCCCAGTTGCACTCTGCCGCGCTGCCTGAGCGCATTCCCACCATCAGACTGCAGGGAAATCAATATTATTCTTCCACACATACAGATGAATTTATCTGGGCTGGATTCATGTCTCGTTGAAAGATTCAACATTTGTACATTCGTAAGGAGAATGGTCTTTTAAACCTTGAATGATGAACAACATAATTGATATTTGCCCCGTCCTTTTCTTTAAGTTCAGTTTAATAATCATGGTCACATCTCTTTGTTATGTAATTAATTGTTTTTTGATCTTTCAGGCAGAAACACCCAATATTTGCAGGATCCAGTGTATCTATTCTAAGATGAGGAATTGCTCTCTCATATACGATAGTAAAACAAATAATGCTGGGTTTGAGACGTTGGTAAGACAAAATGGTAATTTAAAGATATCACTTTGGGTTATTGAAAACTGCAATGAGCATATTTTACTATTGTTACACGTTTTATAAGCTAAATTAATGATTTAGAAGTTAATTGGCAGGATGATAGATAATGAAAACAAGTTGCAACCTTAATATATTAGTTAAATGTACTCTAAATTACATAATGTATGTGTCTATATGTTATCCTATAAGTTGCTTTCTATTAATCTTTCTCCTAAAATGTATTAATAGAATATTTTCCTTTGGTAATTAACATCAATCATTTTGCTTTGTAAATTATTATTATAATTATGATATATTCCGAGGCAGGACTCAAACAGGTGTTTTGCAGCCTAATAGTTTCCTGGCATTTAGGAAATGTACATTTGTCCAATTGGCTTACAATGACACCAGAACACTGAGTAACCTTAATTGTGCCAGATTTCTATCACAGGCTGCAATCTGGAGGTTGTCAGGAGAGATTCCTCAGTGTTGACCGGGCGGCAGCGGCTACCAGCATGTATTGCTTTGTTGTTCAGACAGTAATTACAGACATCGGAGCAGTTGTATCCACAGGTGCTGTATATCTAACAACACAGAGGAATTAATGCAGTTAGCGTGGGCCGCTGTAGCGCTGTCTCCTGCTGAGAGTGTAACCCAACAGGCCTTTAATGCAGAGTGGAGCTGTGAGGAGTGCCAGCCTACGGTGAGCTGATTCAATCCTCCCCTCCTGCCTGTTTTAACACAGGATCCTTTAATGCAGCCCTAACAACATTTGGGGAGTATTTTTAAACAAAATGAAATTGCAGAGGCGCCACCTCCGTCTGCTCCGGTGTGGCCATGGGATACAGTTCCCCTCAGTGGAGCGCGCTCAGAGAGACTGCAGGAATTTAAACTCCTACTAATGAAGATGGGAGGGGGGGGTTGCTGTTTCTCCACTATAGGATTACATTGTCATACAGCACTATAATGCAAGTATGAGACCTACATGGCAGTGGGCTTCATGCAATGTGGCACAAAGGGTGTGTCGTGAGGATTCATTTAAATATCAAGTAGCATTTTTTTCAATCAAATTTAGTTATGATTGTTATTTAGCCAAGAAAGAACAGCTTGCTGCAAGTGACATTTTCAACAATCTTTTATTTGTTGTCATGATAGTTTCTCTACTTTATTAGTGTACATACAGTTTACAGTCTGCCCTCCAAGTCATGTGACCCCTGCACCCATCTGTAGTGTTTTTCTGTGTTAAGCTCCCCTGGGCCGTGCACACATGTAAGTGCACATATATGTCCTATATGTGTGTGAGCGTGCATGCGTCTGGATGTGTATCGTCTCATGTCCTGGCAGCTGTAGCCTCTGAATGTTTGATGTGACCACTGGTGTGAGGAGAGGATCTGGAGTCTTGAGGTCAAGAGGGTGTGCTTTGACATACTGAGGAGAGAGAGGCACAGGCGAGGGGGACTCCTTGATGTTTGTCCTGTCGATAGCTGTGCTCAGGGGAATATTTTTGTCTGAACGTGTGCGGGGCTTCCATCTAACTGGCCTACACTTTGCCTGTGTGGCCTGCTGATACACACTGGCTTAAACCCTAAACTGCTTCTGTTTGGTGTCTTCAATAGTAAGAGTGTGGGACAAATGTAGTCAGCAGGAGGTCATTTTTCACCAGGGCAGCACATGTCAAAATCTTGGTAGTCGTGTGAATGTTACATACTGCACACTGTCCTTGTGCAACGTATGATTGGTTGTCATTTGTCACAGTGTGTTAGTGAAACACATAACAGTTCTGGGCAGGTAGCCCAGTGAAGGCTGTGATGTGCCAGGTTTATTTTTGCGGCAGGGTGTCGACACAGGGGTGCTACTGTATGGCTCTATAGGTTCCTCTGGGTGACACTGTTGTCACCCAGTTTCACTAATATCCCAACCGCTATGTCATGACACACACACTCACAGGGACACACGACATACACTGAGGCTGCTCTTTCACCACCAGGAAACACACATGTCTGCACAACTCATGACAGGTATTTGTTTCTTATTTGTGTTGAGTGCCATTTGAACACATTAAACCTTCACTTTAGAGGCAGAGGGTAACAAATGGATTTAAAAGTACATGTGTATTTTAAATCAATTGGCTGTTAACTCAGTAATAGATAGGGATGAATTTCCAGAATTCCACGTCATTGAATTCAGTTTACAAAATGATACATATTCATATAGCCTACATTGTATATAAATAAAACATAATTCCTCTCAAATTAACAGCTAGCTGCCCCAAACAGAGATTAGCTGACCCCTGCATTGTAATGTGCTAAAAGACAAAATAATGCTCTCCACACAGTCAATGTATTATTCACTATTAGTTACAAGCCAACCAATTATCAACCACTCAATACTCTTACTGATCATTTCCCCGAGTCTCTTTCCTGAAAGGATCTCAAGGATGTGCATGCCTTTGTGTAGAGGCAGCAAGAGTGGAAGAGAGGGGAAGAGGTGTAGTAATCCATTAAACAGTCCCTCCATCTATGGATTAGGTTAGGCCATCAGGAGATGGCTCCTTCACTCTGAGAGAGGGCCGAGGTGTGGGTCAAGCATTTAGTAATAAGCTCAACTGTCCTATGGTGACACGTTACCAAGGTTACCAGACTGACCCTGTCCTAGCAACACCTCGGCAGGTCCCTGCTGCACACCGGATGCTGGAGACACTTGTGCATGTCCACACACACAGGGATAATTGCACACTTCCCCACTAGGGTATCTTTTTACATTCGCTCTTTCCGTGCTTCTCTGACTTGTCCCAAAAGGACCCCGCCCGTCCTCTCGCAGGATTACGGTACAGTTTTGTGCGGCCTTTTTTGACACTCAGCAAAACAAAAAACCCTTCGACTTAGTGCAATGCCAGAGGTCAGTTTAGGTGTCTGATATCACTGTGGTGTAAATGCAGGGTCATCTCTCTTCTGGATGGTCAGAGGGACTTTAGCCTCGACCACTAGCCTCGGCGACCAGCAATCGCAGCTCTCAGGCGCCGCAGAATGCTGATGCACCATTTGTCCGAGGCATGTTCTGGTCCACATGATGGATGACATGCGCTGATGCACAGGCTCTAAGTGATTGGGGAAGATTGAAGACACCCAATTCACTTACAGTAGCTTTGCTCTCCATTCCATAACCAGGCAATCAGAGCAATGGGCACGTGTAAATGTACAAGTTTGTGCTGCGCTGTTACAATGCATAACCTGAAGTATTGCTGTTGCACTTATTGTTGGGTATCACTCTGCAGGTCTGAGGTGCCTTCAGAGTCATGCGAGCTGAGTTGGAAATCAAACAATCTAACAGCAAAGGGTTTATTTTACACGTTCTTTTGCTGGAGTTTAGACTACTTCAGACTATTCAGATCTCAATGCAACTTGGAAGTAGATTGAGTTATGGCTAAAATCCCTACTATCTTAAAATGAGTAGTGGTACACATGGTATTAGGGTTAAACACATCTTCAACCAGATTGTATGTCCCCCACCCCTAAACATTTACAAAATGTACATCAACAGGGTCATTTGCACTAGGAAAAAACATTTAAATTATACAAAAGTGAAAAGGAAAATCATGACAATAATCAAAACAAAAAATAAAATGCCCCAGAATCCTTTGAAGTATTTAAAAAAACGTTTTTTGCCATTAATTTCCATTACACAACTACATATAATGCGCCTTACAGACTACACATGACACTACACTACTTAACGAACGTAACTTAATACAACACCAAATTAATTAGTATTTTTTTAACCATGAATGTCACATACTGTATGTTTTCAAATATAATTGAAATGTCAGATGGAAAATACCCATTGATAGTAGTTCTGTATTTTACTGTTCTTAACATTACTCCCCTACATCAACAATAATAACTTTGGTTTAAACCTACAGTAGCTTCATTGTCCGTGGAATTTCTCAGGAGCATGTTCCAATTCTCTATTTTAATTAGTTTACATTTAGATCATTGTACCTTCATTTTAATTTAAAAGCTGCTGCATGAGCTGTGTAATTTCCTTTTTAAATGTAGACTCATCCCTTTCTACACTACCACATTTCCTGTCTCCGACCCTTTTAATGAGGAAACGCATGCTGAGATGGGCACATCCTGAATAAAGTACTACAAGATGTTGTGCATTACAGCAACAAAAAGATGAGGAATTATTGATCATTAAAGGTCTCAGACTTTGAAGAGTGCAGCATGATCACCAGTATTTGGTTGTTTTTCTCTTTAGGCTCTTTTCACACACTGTATGTGATTCTCCATGAATGTCCTTGATGATTCTGTCATTGATTTTCCTCACAGCACCGGACTGATTTCCTTTTGATGAGCCACTGAGTAATTCCACTTGTTATGTGTCCACTTGGGGTGGTGTGGCATAACTCACAATTCATGCACATTTCTTGAAAACTTTTTCAATAGAAGATTTTGCTTTCCCCTTTTTTGTGCAGCATCTTCAGAAATTGAAAGAAGATTTTGATGGTTTCACATGAAAGTTGTAGTCCCGCCTCGTCCTTATTCTACAGTTAATCGAAGTGTTGTGGCTTTTTTGTTTTCACCCCTATGTGTGAGCTCTCCTAAGGCCTTAAGAGCTGCTGTTGAATGTTTTAATCCTTCCTTTAGAGTGTCCAATGTGAATGTCATTGCATGTCCTTCATGAATTTGCCATTGATTTTTTTTCATAAAGCAGTTTTCCTCAGGCTATTTGCCAACCCCAGCTACAGGTAGCTGGTTCGAAGAGCGGGCAGTAAAAACGCGCATTTGAATTATTTTTGGTCACATAATCCTTATAAAAAATGTAACAGCCCTCATAGATTATTATTTTATGGGTGATTCAAAACATATATTACCATGATCTTTTTATGTATGACCCATATTACTGGGTGCACGTTTTATGTTTTAATTGCGTTTAAATTAGAGACTTAACTGATCTTGTTTTGAAAATGCAAGAGTATTGTAAATATTTATTTTTATTTTGCCAATTTGGAGTTAATATATTAATTCAGGCAGGCAGGCGGACAAAGAAAGGAAGGATGAAGAAACAAAGGAGGGTGTGAGATAGAGATGTGCGTATTTTTAGCTTCATATCTGTGTCAAGTCTTTTTTCATTTGATGGCTGGTGTCCATCAGATCTCCCGAGCGTGGCGGTCTCAGCCTTGGAGCTACACACACACACACACACACACACACACACACACACACACACACACACACACACACACTGATGCACTTCTCATAGGTGAGGGATATGACAAGTAAGTGACTGAAGGGAGTAGAGATAACAGGATGTTTGAAACAACACATTAGATGTTGTAAGTAAGATATAGTATGATTATGTGACAAACACTAAGGTAACATTATGGTCTTCTCCCGACAGACATCCTGCGTGACAGCTCGTCCTGTCTTTAGTCTTCAGGGTACCGAGGGTTGTCAAGCAGATCGTCTCCTGGGAAGAGACTGAGAGACTGGACACTGGAAAGGTAGGCCCCCCCTCTCCCTGGCATACTGCCTCATTAGCCACACACACACACACACACACACACACACACACACACACACACACACACACACACACACACACACACAGGCATAAACACATATTGCACTTGCACAAATAAACATTAAATACAGTAAACCTTATCTCAGACCTGTTCTCTAACAAGTAATGTGAAGTTAAAGGTACCAACATTATAAATAGCAAGTATGTATGAGATTAGTTGAAATTGGAATGAATTTAATGATTTTAAATGTTGCATTAAACTTTACACTAAACTTGTTGGCAATTGGTATTCCAAGGTTTAGGAAAAAATATAAAATGTTCTCTCTTTGACATACATGACCTGAGAGTGAGCATGATAGCATATTTGCTTTGTAAATTGGTCCAATTTAAGATTTTTGTTAAGTAGGTTTGCTGCAGAATTCAAATGAGCTGTAGTTTCTTATGAAACTGTTTGTGCATTTCAGCAAAAAAAGTGAATTAGATATTGTGGCCTGAATCTGATGAAACATAAATTAGCTTTTTGGCATCTCTCTGGCTTACAGTCTCTCTAGGTCGTCCTCAGACGAGCCCTCCATCGTCGCTTCCAGTCATCCCGGTTCTCCGTATATAGGATTTTGGGATGACTTTGTTCTTCATGGTTGGCTTTACTATGCTGATTAAGGACTGGGGGGCGCAACTCCTCTCAGTCCTGGTTTTTAGTTCAGAGTGTCCTTCTCCTAGATGGGTTGCCTTCCATGGCTATGAGCCCAATCTGCCCGGGGAGCATTGTAGGGAACAGTGCCTTGCTCAGGGACACCTCGGTAGCACTTGGTCTTGCCGGGACTTGAACTGGTGACCTTCCAGTTGCCAAGCCAACTCCCTATCGACTTCGCCACCACCGCCCAGTCCATTGGCAATATTTGCAAGATTAATAAGCTTTCACTTTAGATATATACTTTAAAGCTTGAACTTAAAACAACAAGACCATTTTCAGTGATTGCAATTTCATCTGAGTAAACAAGAGATCCACATTCTGGGTCTTTAGGACTCTACAACCAGGTGCCAAATGCTTTGGAGTTAGTAGGAAATGTACACGATTTTGAAGATATAGGAGATGATGTCTTTGTCGCTTCCACTTCCAGATCTTCTTGTGTTAATTTAGGACTGATTACATTGAATGCCTACTGGGGTATTGCTTCATCTTGATACAAAGTCTACTGTGTTTTGATACAGTTATTGAACAATCACATGCACTGTGCTGCTTCAGGGTTTTGTGTTCAAATCTCTTGATCACTGTCTTCTAGTGACCTGTCCAGGAGAACAAAAAACTTTATCTGTAATGGATAATCATATACATGGTGTGTTTGCAAAGGGAAATGCAATTAATCAGGGCCTGGAAAGTCCATGGTTTATGTGATCTTGAGTTGACAAAAGAGAAATTGGTCAGCAATGTGAGGCTTTAAGCGTGACACCACAGAAGAACATAGAAAACCTAGAGATAAATACATGAAGCTTAACACACTAGTTCTCAATAAGTTTTCCTTTAGTTCATATGCATTAAATATGAAACAGAAATAAACAAATACAACTCACAACAGAATATTGATGCCTATAGCAACAAAAACACAGTCATGTTACACTATAACCTTTAAAAAAAAGTAAAGGGGACTGGGTGCGACAGAAACGAGGCGGCTCTGTGGTTTGCACACCTCTACCCTCCATAGGACAGGAGGCCCGGTTGCCATGGTGATGCAGTATTTCTCCAGAATTGCACATATTGATTCGCAGAGGCGTCAACGGCCGAGCAGGAGTGAGAAGAAAATGTGTGTTCGGGGGGGATGGGCTGTAAGGGAAAGAGGAAAGAGAGGCAGAGAGCGTAGGTTGGAGTAGAATCACCAGACAATGACTTGTGCTGCCACACACACACACACACACACACACACACACACACACACACACACACACACACACACACACACACACACACACACACACACACACACACACACGACAGTCCCTTCACTGCTGTGATTGTGATCTTTTTTATAAATACAGTTGTGTCATGTTTTGTTTTTGAAGTGTGTTGTGTAAAGTGTGATGACCTGTATGAATCTGCTCTCACCTCAGACTGCTCGTAATGTATAATTTGAGTGTGTTTTCTCATGTATAAGCTTGTTTAGTTTACTCATAACTGAACAAGCTCAACACTGATTCCCTCCATCCAGAGTGATCCACACAGATCAGCTCAGGAAACCGCTGGTAGGCAAACACAAGTTAAAGCAAAAGATCCTTCCCGAAACAGAATTCACTTATGTTAGTCGGTGCCTGCTGGACAATTAAATCAATATGTGCGCGCATGAAAAACTGACACCAGCTAAGCAGAGCTCCAGTATGTGATGTACATGTAATCAAAAGACAAAAGCCCGGAGCTGTTTCACCGATAATTATAAGATAATTATTTGGTAAATACCTGCAGGGAAATGGTTCACTTTAAATGTAAAACTGTTTTCACACATGTTATACTGTGCTTCAACCTGGAAATATGCTTGTGCTCGGGTGTTATCAACGTGTCCGCAGTGAATAGCTCCAGAAGCAAACATATTTTATAATGACTTGACCTTGCTGTAGTGGTTTTGAGGAATTCATTCAGCTGTACAAGGTTATTTTCTAAGATGTTTGCAGCATAACAACATGAAGTTTCTACATTCAGTGTGTGGCATTTCATGTGTTGTACTTTGACCAAAACAGCTGTTGTTTGATTTAAAGATTTGCATACTCTTTTTAGAATAACAGAACTAAAGGCAACCATAGTACACCAACACATGGACTGTAAACAGCAACATTTTTAGTGTTAACTGCATTATTTCACCTTATCACCCTGAAGCCCTACACCCACAAGAAAACAAAGACGCAGCACACTCACTGCAACATGTTTGTGGTATTTAACAAAAATGAGGGCCATTAAGTTGGCGAGCAAGCCGAGAAGAAGGGAGCAGGCAGGCTGTTTGAAAAGCCGTGTGGATGTGAAAGCTGAATTCCTTGAACACTGTTTGAAAACTGTAATCCCAGCCGAAAGGTCAAAAGTCTCAGCAGGTTTTTTATTTGTGTCTTTGTGCTGCTGTTTTAAGCCCAGAACACGCTTTGTACTCCGTTCAAAGAGCAACACGAGGGGTCTGTGAGGGGATTAGTCTGAATGATGACGGCGGAGGCGGTGATGTGCGGGGGCGTGTGAGCGTGTGCACGTGAGCGTGTTGCTGCTGTCACAACAACACCTTGTTAATGTAAAAGTAAACTTTCCAGGAGCTAACATAAAAACTGACACTATATTTTCTGAGATGAACGCTGGTGTGCTTAGTAACTTCTTTCCTTACCGCTGACTGCAACATGACAAATTACTCTGACATGAGTTGTGTTATCTCCCTGTTCTGTTTCAATATAAATGTCAGACCTTATACTTTATCCTTGTAGAGCTATAGTCGCCCTTTGAGCTTTTCCCAAGACAATGGAAATGTTCTCTCTTTTCAGCCATTGGACGTTATAAGTAATGGCTTTGTACTTAGATGGTAGAGTTCTGAGTTATAATGATTTTCTACTACGTAATAGTCAACTGCAGTCCTAATGGAGGATTGTTGCTAGATATGTGAAGGGAGCATCTAAAGGTAACGACATAAAAGAGTACATCTCGTATTTATATATAAAAAAAATACTAAATACTTGAATTTATTGTCATGATTACACACTGACTACATACTTCGTCAAAGCCTTTGCAATCCACTCATTTTATTTTATTATATTATAGACATATTGAGAAAAGTGTGTTATTTTTAGTACGTCAAAATACTTAATTCAGTATCTACTCCTAGACCCTATGACAGTTTGTGATATATACATTTTGGATCCTTGGCCTCTAACCTTGCACCAAATGTAATTGAAGTGTAATATGTTATTTCATATTCTGCCAATTCAACATGATTGCAAACATTTACTTGAGGTATAAAAGGTTACATCCACCAAGGACTGACCAAACAAGAGAAAGTCTTTAAAGTATGAACTTTGAGGCTTTCCCTTCACATTTGAAAATCAGCATGTAAGGTCTGATTCGAGTTAAATATGTGCTATTGTAATTAGTAAGTATGTCTAAATGCATATGACATATTAACATAAATATTAATACTCAGTTTTTAGCACCATTAAACCATAAAGCACTTTGAAAAGTTTTCTGTGTGGTTTGTTTTGGACTGTAACTTCTCTCCATTGGAATTGAAAACATTGAACGTGTACTGTTTTGCTTGCAGGCATGTTCTATATTTTAGCACTGCAACTTCCTGTGTCTCCATTTGTTTTCTCGATGGTTGGTCAGGAAGGGAAAAGATCTTGCTGTTGTTATAATGAAAGGTATCAAATATGTACATGTCAGCAGTTAAACCCACGCACACAAAATGCCTCATTAGCAGAGTTACATTAGCATTGAATAAGTGCTTCGGAGCAAAAAAAGCAAGGCCTATTCAAAGCAAAGTTGCACACACACAAACTAACACACACACACATACGTCCACAGAGGATGTATACAAACGTTGCACAACGTTGTATACCCAGCGTCGGCCCAGAGGTCCTCCGTCTGGGGACGAGAGCTGAATCTAAGAGCCTCAATCACTTTCTCAAAAACACAACTAATCCTCTGTATCTCCACAACAAACACACACACACAGCACCTCTTCCCTCTCTCACACTCTTTTGCCCTCTTCCCCACTCGACATTCAATGCGGCGCGCTCATGACTGTGAGAGAGAGGCTATGCATGTGTGTGTGCGCCGATGTGTCGGTGTGTTTATTTGTCTTTGTCTGCATTGTGAATGTGATGGTGCGCTTGGAGACATTGTTAGCCCCAACAGAGGATTGCCGCCGTGTGTTTCAGCTCAAGGTCTCAGCCTCCGTCTCCGGCTGTGGTCTCAGCTCCTTCCAGCTGCTCCTGAAAGCTCCACTCTGCCTGAATGAGCTGCTAACCTTGGCACCAAATCAATATCAGCCAAACTCTTTGAAGAATCACAGATGGAACTGGCCTCACTGCTCTGTGCTCTCGCTGCTGTGCGATCAGTGTGTGAGTGTGTGAGAGTGTGTGTGTGTGTCTGTAATTGCTGCCAGCCTCCCTTTCCTGCTTGGCCTGTGTCCAGAGAGTTGCACGGTGTGATGGTGGAGTGTCTGCTCTTATTCATGATTGAGGGTTTAGGGTTGTCTAAAGACACCCTCCTTATCCCTTATCAACACATACAAAGATGATCATCCTTCAACTTGTTTTCCTCATTAATTTTACATTACCCAATTCCTTCATTCTCTAAGAAGGAAATAAGGTGATGCTTTCCTCGCAGCTGTCTTTGTCCTTGGCCCAAACACACACACGCACACATGCTTCCTGTAACCCGGCCCGGTATCATCTGATCTGGGTGTTGCTGAAGCTGATCGATGGTTGTGTTGAAATATCTCGGGGTATGATGAGATGCTGCATTCACACAGGCACAGAAACATATCAATAGCCTGGAGGCTCACACCCATCGGCTCTGTTTCCAAACACAATTAAATAGCTTCTTTTACACAAATGCACTCTGCGAACAAGCAAACATTCATACAAATAGATACACACCTGAATGGATTTATACAGTTGATGTACTGCGTAATGCCAGCACTGGTGTTATGAATTATTGTAAGATATTGAAGAGACATATAATTAAATGTTGGAAATGGATACATTTGAAAAAGGGAAAGCTGTCAAAATATTGCTGCTTTTCAAAGAGCAGCATAGAGTAATTCAATGGGATGTTAACTGGTTCCAGGGAGGTCAGAGCAGCCTCAGCTGAGGAGAGGGACTTGCTAAAGACACTTAGGAAACACAGGATTTAAATACAGAAGACTTTTCAACATCTGCAGGGTTTGCTGATACAGGACTGGTATATGTTGCTGATCTCAACATTAAAGGTCCCATGTCATGGCCATTTCTACTGATCATAATTCCATTGTTGAGGTATACTAAAATAAATGTATATTGTGCAATTTTCCAAACTCACATTGGTTTCTCATACAGCATCTCTGTATAGTATGTGTATTCACTCTCGCTGTCTCGCCGACCCCACACCAGTGAGCCAGCTCACACTGTCCCGCTCCTCGCAGCAGCGAGCCTCGCAACGTCCCGCCGAGTGTGTGTGTGTGAGGAAGTCCGCGGATCGGTCCAAACGTAACGGCTCCGCGGACGTAATGTTACGTTACGTCACTATACCCGAAATACGTCACTATACCCAAGAAGAAAACAATGGAAAATGAGAAATCTCCAACGAGGCGTTCTGGGGCAGCATAGACAGGTCTTTTCTGTGTTAGAGTTTTACTCGCTACAGGGTGTACTTTGAGGGTTTGTGACTCTGCAGACCGTTTACATGCAGAAAAAGCTACATAACACACAAGGGGACGGGTAATAACCAGAAAAGCATGACATGGGACCTTTAAAAGAAAACACAGTATCCTGGCTTCTTATATTAAACTCGGAGGAAAAAAGACACAAAATGTTACAAATTAGTAAATGTTTATACTGTAAGCCAAATATAAACAATGTATTATATGTTTTGTATGTAAAAGTGCCTCACACGAAGCCCAGTGCAACACAATGTAATTATTTCTTTATGCATAATTCAATCTTCTCTGCAAAAGTGCATGGCCCACGTTTTCAACATTGTGATAATTCAGATGTTATTTACTTGTTTTTGTTCTTCTTACTGTATTTTTATGACTACATAATCTACAGCGAGAATGCAGATACTTCCAACAATATTTGTATTGAGCCGATCCTCCTCCTCACTCATTTCTAAAAGTCAACACTTGAGTAACATCAACATCTATGAAGCTGCCTGCATTCTGCTACTCCATTGAAAATACTCTATGGTAATTCTTCTCGCTGAAAGCTTCCTGGATCCATACCAGCGCCTTTTATACGACTCCATAAGGAAGGAGGGTGACCTTTATCGCTTTTGAATAGCGCCAGGCTACCAATGCATGCTCTTTGTCGCAGCCTAACGTCTCTTGGTATCGTAAAGCCCAGAAGAATCTGATATTATATCAAAAGACAGCAAGAGAATGTGGAAGGCATTTACTTGTGGAGAGGTGAGGGAAGAGGCAGAGTGAGAGGCAAGCTGCAAGGTGCCATCAGTGCAGAGAAATGGGAGTGAAAAGGATGAAAACCTATAAATGAAAATCAATACGAGAAAGGAGGAAGGCATACGAACTGAGGGGGGAGGTAATAGAATAGACTAAAGATAAATAATGAGGACAGGAGGAAGGGGAAAGAAATGAGAAGGGAGAGCAGAAAGAAAGAGACAAAGAGAAATGATGGCAGAACACAATCAGTGGAATATATTTGTTATTGTGTGGCTGTCCTTGCCATCAATAGGCTGAAGTCAGAAGACGGAGAAATGTGCCCTCTATAGCTTTGATGAGTGAAAAGTGCTCAAGTCTCCACTCTGCTTTTCTCTTTCTAAAAGGACTCTGATTGAACATGTTCTTGTGTATCATTGAACTTTAAAGCGGCAACTAGTCATTTCCATTCGAACAACGGACTTTGTATTGATTAATGCAACTGATTACATTTTTCACTCATATTATTGATCAACTTGTTGGTTTTAGGGTTAAAAAGACAAGGAGTGCTGTACGGTACTGCAGTGTATGTTTTAATAATCAACGCTGCTTCCTGGGAAACCATAATTTGCGCTTGCTTGTATGGGATGTGAAATTAAACTAACTGAAGAGGATATGCTCCATTAAACTTTGGGTTTTATCTGTCAAAGAAGTATGCTTGAAATCAATTATTTGATCAAATGAATACAAAGTGCCGTCTGATCTGTGTTGCAAGTCCTCATTTCCTCTCATCTTCTGTTAAAACCTGTAAGTAAGAAATTCATCTACAAGTTGAGGAGAGCATTCAAGCATTCTTCTCATGTTAACCTGAAAACAATGAAACAAATGAAATGAAGGTACTTCAAATCTAAATCTTTCCCTATGGACTTGATGGGAGTTTAAAGATACAGGGTTTTCAAATGTAAACCCACCTTACTGAAAAGATAATTTAACCTCGGTACCATGAACTCAATTATTTATTTAGACCGTATACATGAGGCAGCGTCAACACATGATTACATTAGCAATATTGCTTTTTAAATTAACTTGTTCAGCTGAATTTACACAAAATCTAATCCTAAATGTGCAGCTTTAAATCCCTGTTACTATACGTATGGTTGTAACTAGTGAAGTGCCTGATTGTATGGCCTCCGTTTAATTCAAGAGGTAATTTGCAATTACGTTTACTGTATGGTTAAATGTGGGCAGGTAGAGGGGTGAATGCAAGGCCTATTACGTGCATATTTCATAGTTCATTTTGGATGTCAACTTGGGAAGAAATGGTGCACTAGCATGTAAGGTTTTACATTATAGGAGGTCTCTAAACTGCACACACTGAATTCCCTTGTTTTACACGTTGAACATCACCACCTGTTTATGAGGTGTGTGTTCATAGTGCACATCTTCAAATTGTCCTATATGGCTGACGGTTCCTCTCAGTTTGTAATAAAATATCTAATACACTTTTTGTGTAAAGCACATTTTTGAACACGCTTACAAAATGCAACTTTTTTCAAATGTACTCAAAGCCAAAAATGAAATACATGATAAAACAGAGAGTAAAACAAACACAAATGTATAATCAAATTAATAAAATCACCAAAAACATGGGGATTTAAAGCAGGTAATTCTAGAGACTAAAGGAAGGTTCATATCCCAAAAAAAGTAAATCACAGGAAAAATATAACACTGTGATAACAGAGCTGTACTGCGGCAAAAGGGTTTGATATGATAAGTTAGAACCAAAGCAGACTTTTGATTTACTGATTATAAAAATAGGAGGTTAAGGGGGCGTGTGTCACAGAGATAATTTAAATAATATCTAACACACAGGTTGATTGAAGTGTCAGGTTGCAAGAGGGATAATTACCTTGGCAGAGATATTGAAAACACAGAGACAAAGAAAATCTGTTAGCATAAGCATTTCTTGCACGAGGCCCGCTGTCTTGATGTTTACCTGCACCATATCACATGTTTAACAGCATTAGATAAATGACTTTGTAATGCTATTAACAGTCATGAATGTAAATTAGTCCCATGTATTACACCCATGCACACAATACATTACAAGTCCAAAATCTACAAAGGAGCCATGGTTTACCTGATTAGATTGATAGCTTTCAGATTGTGTGCAAACTGGACTCCATGTTTGTTTTGACTCTCCAGCCAGCGAGGAAGCGGCAGAGTATCAATGGAGCAAAATGTCAACTTAGAAGAGAGATAACGAAATGGCGTCGTCGGTAATGCGTGCCCTTATTCTCCCGCTCCTTACGCAAACATGCTAATATCGATGCTGGTTATTAATTGACCAGAGGCTGTTTCACGCTGATAACGACAGGCGCTGTCTCTGCCTCTCAAAGACCAATGATAGCAAAATGAGACAGGAAACACTGTCCAGGAATGAGAGGATGTTCACAATTTTGTCCTTACTTTCTTTGGACTGCGAGTCTGAGCCACTATTGTTCATTTTTGATGCAAAAATAAAATGCCCTTGCACTGTACATTAGATTTCAATTCTGAGGATAAATGCTTTTAGTGGCCGTCATACAAGTAACCCTTTCCGTGAGGTCATGTTAAAGAAGTGGTCTCCTTGAAAAAGTTGTTCAAATATTAAACGTAAGTACATTACTGCAGCCTTGACTTCCCAGTTGGATGTGCGGCTGAAATAACCCTATAGCAAAGTGTGCAAACCTTGGATTATATTCAATTCAATATATGTTTTATGTCCAATGTTGACAAATGTTTGCTTTTGCAATCTCTCCCCAATGCACATACAGTAAAAAAAGGTCAGGGATAGTTGAGGGTATTGTAAAATAAACGATTATAAGATAAGATAATTAAAACTGTTAAGGATAGAGAAAGGAAATATTTACCGTTAATAAAAAGATGCTTGCCGTTTTGTACCAGGACAAAACCACTACTTCCTGTATTAGTAATTGACGTAAATGTTGTGGTATTTTGGAGATACTTGTCCGAAGATAGCTTTACTTACAGAAGGTATATCTCAGTCAGGTTGAGGGTCAGGTTCAAGTGCCGCCTGTTTATCCCAAAATTTCAGTTTTTGTCCCAAAGCAAGAAAAGGAACTACGTTTTGTTTTACTGTGTATGGTCGGTTATTACCGCTGTTTCGCAGAAACCACTAACTGACCAGTTACATTAGCTCTATGCTTGAAAAAGCCACTCAATCTTCACGTGGATGCGAGCTACGTCGGAGTGTGTGCTTTACTTCTCTAAGCTGACACATAAACTATTGATCATCCAGTTAGCTTCTTTACTAAGATGTCTAACTCTCAGCAGCTGGACTACTCAGTGGCAGAAAGAGAAGCACTTGCATTGATCTTGGCTGTGAGACATGTACAGTATTGACGCTAAGAGATGTTGTATTTACTGACCCTAATTCACTCACTTTTTTAAAGTCTCTTCAGAATCCAAACAGTGCTGTGGGCTGTCTCTTTGCAGCCTTACAACTGCAACATGACAGCCAAGGATCACTTTAAGGCAGATTCCCTTCCCTGCTCTCTTCCAACTTAATCACACCAGAAACATCATTTCCTCTTTATTCTCATGCTCAGTGTTTCCCCTCCACCTAAACTGCTCCTCTGCACCAAGGCTGCTGAGAGATGCTGACCAGAGGGGAGACGTCGTGCAAAGGCGTGTGAAGTGTTTTTTTTCAGGGCAAGCACTTCTATTTCTTAACCCATAAAGTTAGAGTGGTTTGTTGAGATGTGTCTTATGGAGGGAGTTTGACAGCTAGGATTGACTGCATCATATCTTTGTTTGGTTTGTCGTGATTTTTCTTTTGTTGAAAGAAGTTGGAGGTTGAGCTGAGACCTTGTCCGAGAACAATACACCTGAATAGGCTGCACTCAGGAGGATATCAATCCAGCTCTTCCTCTGGCCTTCGAACTGAAATGTACTTTTGTTTATGATCCCAGTTAATCACAAATGTCATTGCATACAAATGCCCTCACACATACCTATTTGCATTAAATACATTGTGTTAGAACATTTACATTATGTGTGATATCCCTCCTTTTTCAAACCATTTTAAGCCAGGTTGTAACACATGATATTAATTTGTGTTGGTGTTTACCAAGAGGACAAGCAAAGCCTCAACTTTAGTGAAGAACTGAGAGAATCTGCCCTGCTATGAATATGAGTATAGCACTCTTCTCCCTCTCTTTTGCCCCACCGCAGGCCCTCACCTCCAGTACTACTTTGCTATTTTCCTCTTACTGATTGAAAAAATCTAAAAGTGTCCAGTAAAACAGGGGTCTTTACCCCTGTAGCCTGGCATTACCAAGACTCCTATTATCCTCAGTGATAGCTGTAAGACATGGACACGCACACACACATGAACAATAGCACATTGATCACACATCACTACATTCTGACATTCTGAAGACGCCCATACACACACATACACATACACATGCACACACACACTCACACACATACACACACACACACACAACAAAAACATTGATTTGCCCCCCTCCCTCTGCAGAAAAACACTGCCAATCTTCACCAGGCTGTAATTTTATGGCACAACAAAATGAAAGGGTAATTTTCGCAGGATAGTGAAGGAGAGGCACAATCGGAGATAAAGGGACAAAGTTTGGTGTCTGAAAGGCCGGTGATGATGATAGCAGCCGTGCAGAGAGAGAGAAAGGAGAGAAAGAAAGGCCGTTTGACAAGCTGACAGCCTCACGCCTCGCTACCCAGCTCAGCACAGAAAAGACAGGTGCTAAAACACTGCAATTTAGATAGTTTACTGGCCATTGTCAAAACACTAGCGCAATCTGTGGAGGGTTTTAACGGGTTTAAAGTCACTCAGTGTAAGACCCCCACCACCTTCCACTTATTGCTTTCCACTGCTGGCTTCTGTCCTTTTTTTAAAACGGGGTTATGCTGAGTTTACAAAATGTAAGACCTGCTTACTCTCTCAGTGAGAGACTGAAAGTTTAGGGTCTATTAGATTTAATAAATATAATAATAAATAATACAACGTAATACCGTTATGCAACTGGTTACAAATGACAAAATGACACCAATACTATTTACACTACTGCTCTAAGTTACTGTTTATTTGCTATCCTATGAGGAAAATAAACATATTACTCTATAACATGTATTCATTTCATTAATGTTTTATCATTTTAAGATATTACATGCCATCAAAGTATAAATAAACCACATGTGTCTCCATTGTGTCTCTTGTCATCCCCAGTAGTCTTTACCAGCTTATCACAGGTGAACAAAGTATAATGCAACAAGTTCAAAGACACTTTTCCTCGGGTCCACCTTTGGGGTTAGCAATGTGGTTTTGTAAAGCCACAGGATAACATTATGTCAGATATGTTCCACAGTTTATGATGTGTGTCCAGAGGATTTTATTATGATTAGTCACTGTTGCCTTTTCTTCCTGGCTTTGTGCTCCTTTCTGTGCCAGATGGTATCAGTTTATGGTGTGGTACTGATGAAGAGAGCTTTTATTCAGTTTGAAGGAAGGCCGGGATTGATTGATATTGATAACTTCAAATGGAGGCTTTGGTCTGTGGTTTGCAGATTGGATGATGTCCAACTTTTTCCACTTTTCTTACCCTCACAGAAATAGGTGCTGTCTCTGTATTGATGAATACACTTTGCAAGGCCAAGAACTCTCTGACAGTTACTCACCTTTTTTCCTATTACAGTATGTGTTTCCACTTGTATCATTCATTACGTTCTCTCTGTTGCTGGTGTCAAATATAAAACTGTAAATGCACCCTACTTCCTGCATCATTTGAGACGCAACATGGACCAATGCAACCTTTTCATAATAATGACAACATGAATATCTGTTGTAAAAATCTCATTAAAACAATCAAATAGCATGATTGTAAAATATTTGACATATATATGAACTTACAATAATAAAGCCCCCTTTACAATTGCTCTGCAAAAACAGAAATCATTGGCTATAAGGAAATGTTTCTCTGCAGATATGCAGATTGATCTTGACACACTGTATTTGTTCTATCCTAGAACTACCATACGTTTTACAGTAAATGACAAAGTAAAACCACAGAGAAATACACAAAGTAATATACACACTACAGCATGAATTTAGTGGTTTGATTTACCTCTTTTAGTCACTTAAAACAAAAGTGAGACCATTGGCACAGCTTCTCCTTTTTCAACCAAAAGCTGTAAGTCTTGCAGTGTTTCATTGTGCTATTTTGAGAACAAAAACCAATGTTTATTTGAACCTTATTTAGTGTTAAATGACTACATTTCACATATCTGCATCCGCAAAACTGACAGAAAGATACTGCATGCTGTCACATCACCTATTTACATTTTCATGGCACAACCCCAGGACGCTTTGGCACCCATTTTGGGATCCTTAAGATATAAAAAGCCCACCTCGCTGCTTTTTAAAACTAGTTCACATGTGGGCTGAATTATGATCTTAGAATGATAATCACCCCAACACATGTACTAAAGTGTTGATTTGGGCTGATGAAACTCTCCTGTTGCCATTTAATTAGATTTAAGTAGTTTGTCTCACTTATGGCGCATTTCCACCATGGCGCGGAGCGCGGTTTAAGCGTGCCGTGTCGTGCCGTGCCCGTTTTTGGTTGCGCTTCCACTAGGCCTAGGTACGGCCCGGCCCGGCCCGGGGCCACTTTTTCACCTCTTTTCTGGCCCGACAAAATTGTGGTTCTATCGGGGCCAACAAACAGGGCTGAGTCGGGCTGAGTATGCTAAACTAGAGAGAGAATCGCTGGCAAGGAGGCTACAACTACAACAAGATGAACATATTTGACCGTGATTTAATTGTAATACACGTTTCAAAATGATGCCGAAGTAACAACATACTGATACCGGTTAGTAAAAACCATGAATTAATGCTTTGGCAAGTTTGCAGACAGACGGCAGGGGAAAAACCTTTTAAAATGCGTGTTTTCTAGATGGAGATTGGCTAAGCTAACTCAATATATGCTCCGACCGTCCACACTCACAACAACGGCCTATACAGACATAAATAAAGCAGCGACTGTACTCGCCATGACACAGGCAGTCTGTGGTTTGTACTTGTTTAACTTTTGTCCAGTTTCTGAACATATATAAGGAGCTGTGAGCTCTGAGTGCTAACCGCTAACGGCTGTGTTGTTTTTCTGGGGTTCTCATTGAAGATGACGTCACGGCTCCGCCTACACTGCGTTACTATAGTAACTACCCCAGTTCCTAAACTGTAATGGAAGCGCAGCATGAAGTGAGCCGGCCCTGTTAGCCCAACGCGGCCAAGCAGTACCGAGCGTGGCCGAGCGTGGCCGAGGCCGACCGTGTGGTGGAAATGCGGCAATAGACTTCTCCTTCCTAATATTCATTTTTGGAGTACTACTAAAAATAAATAACAATGCAATTAGAAAGGATTTGAAGGATAGACAGATAGATGGATAGATAGATATGGTTGGATGAGGAGAGAAATGGGTGGGGTAGATGGGAATTCGGGGGAGGGGTCGCAGTTTAGAGGTCGTAACCTTGAGTATCGATCTGGTTTTGTCATTTCCATGGCGACTGGAGGCCCCCACTCTCTGACCTGCTGGAGTACATTAGACCTGAGATCCATAACGCCTGTTTGTTCTCTCTTTCACTCCCTCCCTCTATCTCCCTCTCTCCTCCGCTTCCCTTTCTCACACACTTGCTGTGACACACCTACACAGAGGTGCAAACACACTCATCAATACACACACAAATACACACAGCTGCTCATCCAAGCACAGGAAGAAACTGAATTAAACCTTAAAAACAATCTGGGCCTACGGAGAGGACAATTCATCATGATCTCTGTGTGTCAGAGGTGTGTGTGAGAGTGTGTGTGAGTGGCTTTGGTAGGGGTGAGGAGGTGGAAGGGGGTGACTGCAACACTCCAGCCACTGACCAGTTGTCCACACACACACACACATACACACACACACACACACACACACACACACCAAAACACACAAACCGTGCGCACATCACAACACTGATCTTTAAACACTCATCCACATTCCAGCCAAGGTCAGCTAGATTGTAAATGAAGCTACATATCTGGCCAGCACTCTGTGTGAGTGTGAGTGTGTGTGTGTGTGTGTGTGTGTGTGTGTGTGTGTGTGTGTGTGTGTGTGTGTGTGTGTGTGTGTGTGTGTGTGTGTGTGTGTGTGTGTGTGTGTGTGTGTGTGTGTGTGTGTGTGTGTGTGTGTGTGTGTGTGTGTGTGTGTGTGTGTGTGTGTGTTGTGTGTGTGTGTGTGTGTGTGTGTGTGTGTGTGTGTGGTGTGTGTGTGTGTGTGTGTGTGTGTGTGTGTGTGTGTGTGTGTGTGTGTGTGTGTGTGTGTGTGTGTGTGTGTGTGTGTGTGAGAAAGAGAGGAAGAAGGGATCCAGAGGGGAGAATGAACCAAATCAAGGAAATGTGTAAGATATATTTACTGCACCTCTGCAAATCCCTCTGTATAAAATGCACAGTTATATTCATCTTCTTTTAAAATCAGCACAGCTTTCCACATTTTCTTAATACTGCTCATATTTTATTCTCAGAGCATTATGTCATACTTTTACTGTACTTAATTGTTTGTGTATTCATAATCCACAATGTGATAATAGCTCTATTTGTGGTCCTTTTGCCTCTACTGAACTTAACTACACTTACTGTGATAATAATAACCAAAGCAAATTCCTTGTATGTGTAAACCTATTTAGCAATACATCTGATTTTGACTCATTCCTGTCAGGCAGTCTTTACTTTATTTCCCTTTCTTCTGAACAGATGCACAAACTCTTTACAGTTTTCTCTCTGCTTCCTCATTTGCTTAGATCTCGTTCCACTACGTGTCGCTCTCTTTAGCTTTCTTTTTGTGTCTGATTTCTAAATTCCTTTTCCCCTCCCTGTGTGTCTTTCCCTCCTGGAGTTGCCGGCTCTGTAGTTCGTCCCGCAGGCTGGCAGGGGCCAGCAGAGCCGAGGGGGCAGCCTCTTTGTGAGGAAATGATTTTCTCGGTGCTGAGGAGGACACTCCAAATCATCTCCAGCAATCTCAGTAATGGCCCTGAGACGCTGCTGCCTTTGTCCTGTAATGGTGACAGATGACTGGCTGGGCAGACGGGGGCCATCCAGACGCCTAGTGAGGGGCGAACAAACCTCAACGTGCACACACTCGTACACACACACACAAACACTTGCATAAAAGGCCACTCCACTGGCGGCCGCTGTGATTGCGGGTAATTGTGTCTTCTCGGGCTGTGGTGTTAGTGCTTATCCTTAACGATCACTCTCTAAGAGGAGTTCTAACTATGTGTCCTTTCAAAGGAAAGATGATTCCACTTTACAGAGTCACGCCTAAGCACCCCACCAGGGCCTCCTTCAAACACAAGAGCAACAACTATAACGTTTTTAATGTTAGTATATTGAAAGTGTTGAAACAGCACAGTCAACATATCATCAGTTAGCCCAAATATGCACACATTACACATTACACGTAGGTCTTCTGGATTATAAACAGATTATTAATTTATCATCTGAAACGATTGACAGCATTCAGGTTTATACACCTCAGAACCACAACGTTTGCTTGTGCTGCTGTCAAGTGCTCACTAAATTCTGAGTAACAGTTTTACATTAATGTTATGATTGTATAATCTGCTCCTCCAAAAATATCTGTAATTGTTACCAATAACCTGTTGAAAAAACATCTGCCTTTTGCTATTTTATTACTTTTAGGCAGTATTGATTACCATTGCATATAGGCCTCAATTATGGTTGCAGAGGATAGGGGTGCACCACAAAGAAAGTTTAACAGATCAAGACTTACTTTGCCTTAGCTGACTCGAAAAAGCCTGAAACCCCAATCAGAAATAACATACAGTATATAACAAAACCTTTTTAACAAACGTTGTGTTTATCAAGCTCTGCACGTTTTCAATTGAACAAAATCAAGATCAAGCAAAACAACATGTTCCAAAGTGGTAAGGTTATAGAATGGTAGCATAGAGCAGTCCACATGCAAGTAAATGCATACTATTCAATAATGTCTTGCAAGAACAACCTTGCAAAATAATATAAAATAACTCCATTCATCACAAACTGATTGCATCTAGGTTTGCAGGGCTATGCATAAAGTTTGCACAACAAGTACAACATATCATCAGGTAAAGTCAACAGATCTAAACGGTCTCTAAACACATTCCCTGCATGAGAACCTCTATAATTTGATAAATATGTTTGTATATATTTATTTTAACATGCAATAGCTTTATCTTGTATAATTCACATCCTGTTTAATGCACATGTTTACCCTAGACTGAAAAACACTGTTGTATTTGATGTGGTTTAGTCCTCCCATTGTCTCCCTCACATAAAAGAACAGTTTTTCGATCACAGAGGTTGAGAACATGAATTGAATGGTTTGATGTGTCCTAAAGTTCGACTTTTAGCCAAACAAGGCACAAACACATGTCAGTGACAGAATCAATGGGTGTAAATGGAGAAAGCCTGTCGTCTTGTTCCGGGCCTGGTAAAGAAGAGGTGTGAGATGTTCAGTTGCAGTCCCAGTGGTCGGAGGTGTTACCTTCACTTTAACTTGTTTGGTAGCTACCGTATCCCTCCTCTGTGGAGTGTGGCAATGATCCAAACAGACTATTCATAAAGGCAAAAATGTTGATCAGGGTGTTGGATGTATTTTCTCTTGAGTTTCTTGATCATTATTCTGATCTACAGTAAGTTGTAATCGTTCGGTTGAAGTCCCTCTGTTCAAAAACAGCTTTAATGGTTTAAATTGTTTGGATATAAGACGATATTGTACAACACACATCTTGAGAAACTTGTGTATTGATATATAAATTGCAATACAGAAATTGACCTAAGTGCATGTCTTATCCTAAATACACTTATTATTTAGCAGAATAGACCAGCTCCTTATTTTACATCAGCATTTGAAACGACTCCAGCCTGTATCCATTGATATTTAATTCCAGAGCTGCAGAATCCTATTAGTGCATGTCACCAATAGGAATCAATAGACGGAGGATACGGTCAATGGCCGCCTCCTCATTAGAAGATACCCACAAGCAGGCCTGAGGGCAGATCAAAAGGGCTGGTCTGAATATCGCCTTTAGGAAGGGACATTTTTTATTTTTTGTCTCCAACACTGCGGTCATCATGTCTCACTCTGTGAAGCACATATGTAGGTGTAGCGCCGTGCGGGTCGTTTGGGTCTGTGTCGGGTGGTCCTCCTACTGTTCAGAGTTAGCTTCACAGAAACAAGCCAGGATGTGTCTTGTCTTTTTCTACCTGTCTGTTTTGCCCACCTAAAGTCAATGTTGGATGTTGAAATATAATTTTTTCATAAGCTAAACAAGCTTTTATTTCATGCTTGGTGACACTGCAAATGGGATTTCCAATGGGTTTTATCAGCCTTAGAAGTTGACATATTTCCCTTAATCTTAATGAATTAGATTCTTTGTTTTTTCAAAAAGGCAAAGTTAGAATATCCATTTTTTGTACATTATACTTTGTTGTTTGACATGAAATTCAAACATTTGAAATAAATGGTTTATTTGTTTTTATGTTGGCACCAAAGGCCAAATTAGAGAAACACAACATAATTAAAAATTCAACCCAACAGCATTATTCTGACATCACTCCTGTTTCATCCCTTCAGATTGCCCTGAAATCACTGCTTGATGTCTAATATCCAAAAGACAGCAATGAAAGAAAAATAAGCAGGCCCATTGAAAGGATAGACATGAATACATGGTCTTATAGGTCTGACTCTCTCCAAGATCATGTACTTTTAAATAAAATGTATTTTTATTGAATAACGTTTAATGCTGTAAAATGCTGAGCTATTAAAAAAGTAGAAAAATATGATACAATATTTTAGATGTATCATGCAGGCCTAAGTGTAGCTTGAACCTTCCTGGAAAACTGAGCGGAATAAGAGCCGTCTCCTGAGGACGCTTACTGTAGAACTGTCTGGATAAACTGCACTTACAGTATGTTGTAAGTCTGTGTGTGTGCGTGCGTGTGTGTTTGTGTGTGAGTGCGTGCGTGCGTGTACATGTGCGTGTGTCGGCCCATGTGTAAGGCAGTGGAAAGTGGTCAGGACCAAATTGCTTTATCGTTTGTGGATGAATTGAATAAAGTCATATCTGGCTTTTTGGAATGTTACCACAGGGTTCAGGAAAATTGGTTAGTGAAGCAATCTCTCAGAAATTTCCAAGATCCTGTTATATACTCACCATGCACTCAGTCAAGGCTGTTGTGGAGAAATACCTCATTGGCTTGGAAAAAGACGTGTGCAGCTTCATACAGAGTTACAGCAAATTACTTGAACATCCTCTTGAAAGCAGGGATGTAATTAAAGAGACAATGTCAAGAATTCAAGGCTGTAAAACAAGAGTGAGTGCAATCCAATTATAGGATCATATTTAACTAATGTTCATTGAATCATCAGAAACAATAATGCTGTTGCAAAGTAGTAGGAGATATTTTAGTCATCCCTGAATCCAAAAGTAAAAGTCAGACTCATTTTCCCATTGACAAAGCCATTATGTTACAATGGGACACCTTTGGTGCTCCTCTACTCAAATCAATACAATCAATTCACTTTCTTGTCAACTGTTACGAAAATGACTTTTAGTATTCACTCCAACTCGACAAAGCTAATCTTTGTCTCTGATTGGCTTCTTCTTTGGGCCAACAACAGCTGATACTCATGGGTAGTGTAGTTCTAAGAGCTTTGCAAAATGAGAGATGAAAAATGATTCACAGTTATAGTAATTCATTTAATTGTTACATTATTCAGGAGTCTTTCGTTTTTTCTGTTAATTAACAATAAGAATATGGTTCAAATGATCTCCAGCTTAAATTGAGAAGCCTGTTTTCTTTCTAAATCTGTTGGTAGTCTCACAACCATTTACAAATTACCAAGAATTGTAATGGTAAATCTGCCTGGTTGTGATTGCAAAACATTCACTGGTCCTGTAAATTATATATTTGTATTGCTTAAATAGAAAGCAATTTAAATGAACAGTGGAGCTAAAGGGGTATCTTTTTGCAGTAACGAAACATAATATTCATTACTATGTTTTCATTGGTCTATTCTACTATCACTGAAACTTTAAATCGCTGTGTTTTTGTTAGCACAGAATGTGCCCCTAATTTTTACATATGGAGTGGGAGCTCTTCCATGGAGTCAATCATGTTAAAGTACAATGATCTACATCAGGGGTCGGCAACCCCGGGCACGCGGCACCGTAACCAGTGGCACACTAGGAATAAGTGGAATAAGTGGGCAAAATATAAAAAAATTATTTTCGGATCCTGAACGAGACCGCCGCCAGAGCGCGTCTCCCCGTTACCTGCAGAAGGAAACCATGCACGCAACGCATGCAGCCCCGCTCTCTTTAACTCCAGGCGACTTTCTGCCGCTTTCCTCCGTAGTGCAGTGCTGATCGTTTCACCACAGAGGAAAGCACTTCATAAATTGCAGTACCCATAGGAGCTGTACAAATGCCGCAGTTTTTGCGTGGCTGTGTCTTTAGTTGAAAGCCCAGTGGCGATCTGCTCATCTCTCATCAAAATAACATGCTACACAGGGGCGGACTGGCCATCTGTGTGGTCTGGAGAATCACAGAACGGACGATCGTCCTTAGTATTATGCCGTTTAAACCAATTATTAAAATTTGTTTGTTAAATTCGGCATCATGTAAGTTGCGCTGACAGGTCCACACACTGCTTCCCCGCAGCGAGGCTCCCCCCGCCCTCCTGTTGACAGTTCACGAGCGCCGAACTCCTCACCCCCCCCCCGTTGATAATTCACGATCGTCAGCACGCTGAACTTTTTTTTTAATGGCACTTCACATCAAAAAGGTTGCCGACCCCTGATCTACAATAACCCAAAACAGACAAACCAAACACAGACTCTATTGGGCCTTTGGCGTTAAATATGTTACGTTGATGCCACCCTAGGTTCTCCACAATGCTTGGAAAGAAGGGGTGAGCGGAGGGGTATTCAATTGGTTGCAATCTCCAACCTGAACACTAGAA